>NW_011495014.1:8937531-8970650 GCF_000754665.1 Bison bison bison
ACTCCTTAAGTGGAAAAGTTTAAGCAGGGATGACTGACAAAAAAGTCAAACTCCTTGGATAGCTTTTTACAGTCTGGTTTTCAGCCTCGTGCCTTATGCATGTTTCTCAGGTCTCAATGTCATGCTCCCTGAAAAGTGTTCCCTACTAAAGACAAGCTGCCCTGTGTGTTCTCCCATTGGGATTTGTACGCGTCTCCATTACAGCATTCATTTCGTGTGTTTCTATCTCCCCAGCTCCAACTGTAAACTGTTGGAACACGGGACTGGCATCATAATTATTGTGTAAGAGGGTCTGGAATATACAGGATACACTGTAAATGTTATTGGACTGTGTTAGGTTACAGGGCCCCTCAGTACGCACCTTCAGAAAGAAAGGATCCCATCTGTGTTTGCCAGCTAAGGACCAGATTTCCACAGGAACAAATACAGTCTTATGCACTCCATGAAAGCTTCAGGGACTTAGGAGATTAGAGCTGACATGCGGTAGCTAATTGAGAAGCTGTGCAATTAAGTGGGCGAAATTGAGGAGGTAGTGAGTGAAGTGGAAATAAGGAATGGAGATTTTACCTCTTAGCCTACCTCAAAAGAATTGAAAAATTTGATACATAAGAACATATTGTTTTCCCCCTTATTTTGAAGCCTTTTATCTATTGTTATGCATTAAATCACTCTGCAATTTTTATATATTAAAGATACACTTTATGTAATTGTCAGTGGGAGATTTTGCTCTGCGTAAGGTAATCAGTGGTACCACAATGACTTTGGCTCAGAGGTTAAAGCATCTGCCTCCAATGCAGAAGACCTGGGTTTGATCCCTGGGTCGGGAAGATCCCCTGGAGAAGGAAATGGCAACCCACTCCAGTATTCTTGCCTGGAGAATCTCATGGAGGAGGAGCCTGGTAGGCTACAGCATGGGGCCGCAAAGAGTCGGATACGACTGAGCAACTTCACTTCACTTCACTTCACAATGACTTTAATTTCAGCCAGAAGCAAGGTTAGTAGCCATTTTTATTTAGTCTGTCAAGGGTTAAGGAGATTAAGTTTTTGGCTTACTATTGAACATTTGAAAATTTTTGATATTTTTTTTATTGGACCCAACTGTGCCTGACACACCTCCGAGAAGCTGGGAGCTTCTGCTCATTCCTTTGGGACTGGGGGTTGCAGGCTGCCTTCTGTCAGAACCAGGAGGTCACAGAGAGTACTTTTTGCCCATAGTTTCTCAGTCTGTGGTAACTTTAATTCTTGGAACTACCAGGGTGTTTTACCCTTTTCTGGGATACCAGATTACTGTTTTAAGTCTTACAACTTAGGTATAGTGTGAAAGATCAGTACTCACTTTTACTTGCAGATTATCTAAAAGGAGAAGTTTTATTTCATTTTTAATTAATGACAGAATAACATTTGATAGTAGAAACTTTGTACAAATCCAAACATTTGTATACTTCACATATATTTTTCAAGTACTGTACTTCACATATATTTTGAAAATCTAAAATATGACGAGTGCACTTTTCTGAGGCCTAAGACTAAAACATCAATTAATGACTTTGCTAATAGTGCTTGTTGGGCTTCCCAGGTGGCTCATTGGGTAAAGAACCTGCCTGCAGTGCAGGAACATGCCAGAGGTATGGGTTCAATTCCTGGGTTGGGAAGATCCCCTGGAGGAGGGCACAGCAACCCACCTTCATGTTGCCTGGAGAATCCCATGGACAGAGGAACCTGGCGGCTACAGTCCATAGGTCACAAAGAGTCAGACACATCTGAAGCGGCTGAGCACGGCACAGTAGTGCTTGTTAAAATCATAAACTTGCATAGTTCAATATGTAAAGATACAGTTGATTAATAATATCAAAGGAAAGCCTATTTTAAAGTTAAGACCATCCTAATCTCATAATTGCCATGGTGAATTTTTATTTGCTCAGAAAATACTCCAGTTGTCATGTAAGCTTATTTCCTCATGATTTAACACCAAACTCTTTGTAAATCAAGATACTTGCTGTGAGAACCCCATGAACTGTATAAAAAGGCAAAATTATACGTAGCAGTTACTGATTCTCAGAAAACTCAGTTCTTATCTTTGATTTCAGCTGATTTTACTTCTGCAATGGAAGGGTGAGTGGGAAATGGTCTAATTGTTGTTTCTTAGACTTTCATATGCATTTGTACTTCCTGAAGATCTTGTTAAAATGCAGTTTCTGATAACATCAGTCTGAGATGGGACCTGGGATCCTACATTTCTAGTAAGCTTGCAGGTAATTCCATCACAGCTGGCTCCTGGATCACTCTTTGAATAGCAAAGATTTCCCAGAATGCCCTACCCCCTTCTACACTTGAGTTTAGCTTTATCCAGATTCTAAAATTTGCTCTGCCTCTAGTCTTTCATTTTGTATGGCTTTGTAGGTTTTTTATTTTTGTTAACTTAAGAGCCCTCTATTTTCCTTTGGTGATCACAGATCAAGGTAGTAAGGACTCCACCATAGAGCAAAAGAAGGGAATTTGGGCAAACCACCCCTGAATTTTGGATGACTTGGTCCAGAATCCATCATGTGTCTCTGGATTAAATTATTAGCAGTAACCACCATCTGTGCAATAGTGTGCCCGAAATGGGCTCCTAAAAATAGTAGTGGAGTCAAGGTTAGTTATTTTGCAGAACACTGCAAATGGCTGAGACTTGTACTTGCATGAGGGCATCCTCTCCAACTTAGCAGTGCCTGCCAGCACTTCCACTTCCAACCTGCCAAGAATGGTTTGGTAGGCTCGTGACTGACCTGCCCAGATTGTCCAAGCTTCAGACACTGTTGTTGAGTGTCCAGGGTGACTTGGGTGTTCTATAGCAAGTGGTCTCACTTGCTAGTACTTTGAAGGGACCTGAACTCAGAGAGTGGTTAAGTAAAAGTGTGTTCATGTAAATATCTCACCTTGTATTAGAAATTAACAGATAATTCTCTGTTCCATTTTAGCAACAGGAACAAGATCCTACCAACTTGTATATTTCTAATTTGCCACTGTCCATGGATGAGCAAGAACTTGAAAATATGCTGAAACCATTTGGACAAGTGATTTCTACAAGGATACTACGCGATTCCAGTGGGACGAGTCGTGGTGTTGGCTTTGCTAGGTGAGCATACTGCCCTGTCTTCGTGTCAACAATAGCTCTGCTACATTTCCTGGAGAATAAAAATTGAGCAAGAAGAGAGAATTTAAGCCAGGGTTATAGGAGCCAGTTGTACCATGAACTTAAATTATGCACAAAAAATAATTTGCATCTCCCCCAGCTGTTTGGAAACTCACTGGAATTCTTGAACCTGAGGACCCTAAATATTTGGAGACTTAGGGTAAGGAAATATCACATGAGCAATAGTTTTGCAAGTGTGTTTCCTTAATATTTTGACTAATTCGATCAGGTTGCCTAAACTGCTTAAAAAAATAACCGCAGGCTCCTAAATTTCATAAATAAATCGGTATTTTTGTCTCATTAGGTAGAACTTTGATTCATCATCAATAAAATCAGTAAATTAGATTTTTAATGAAATATTTCACACATTGAGAAGAGTACAGCAGACACCTAAGCACCAGTTATCACACACATTATAACACTTTACAGTTTTTGCTTCAAATTATCTTTTAAGAAGTAAAATGTTGCACATATCTAAAGCATCCTCCTTCCTTCATCTTACTTTTATCCCTTCCTCCCCAGAAAGGGTGCTTCCGTGCAGTGGTTAGTTTGCTTCCTTTGATTTTGACATAATTCAAATCTGAAAGCCCACATACAAAAACTGATTTTACAGCGCTTAGCACCCTATTAATTCTGTGCAGTAACCAATAATGTCTACATGTTTTAAAGTATTGACTTTGATTTGGGGGAGGAAATTGCTGACTTTATCCTGTTTGATGACAGTCGCATCTACCACAGGCCTGTGAGATCAACAAAGCAAGCATTGTTCACACTTTGACATATAAAAAGAATTGAGTTAAAGAAAGGACATTGTGATGGGGTTGCCAAGCAATGAAGCAAGGTCTAGTACTTGGTTCTTCTGGCTTTCAACCCATTGCTCTTTCTGTTAGACCAGATGATTTTATAATAAAACTAAAATATTCTACAAGTGGAAAGTCACCAAGGCCAGAACCCATTGTGCACTTCATGGGTTAAAAGGATCAGGTGAAACAGTGAAAGGCCCAGCACCATCTGAAAATCGGCCCTCTGTGGGTGTTCTTCTGAAAGCAGATCAAGGACTTTCGTTTCTGTATCCAAAGATGGAACCCAGTTAAATTCTAATGCTTTTTAATTACCACCCATTAAAATCAAAGTGCAACTATTCTGGGTAGTCCAGGAGTACAGTGCATTTTGAACAGATTATTCAGTGTTTCCTCCATTAAAGAAAAATAAATCAAAATTATTTAATTCCCCCGAAATGTTTCTGCAGATGTAGAATAAGTTGTCAGGCTCCATCCTTTAATTCTTCCTCTAAAGCCAAGAAGGCAAAGAAGGAACATAATTGACTTCACTAATTTTAAACTTGAAGCTAAAGTGAAAAACTTGTAAGACACATCCTCTGTTCAGCCCCAATTCATTTCATGACTTTTGAGTCTGTCGTTTTGTGAATAAGTAAAAGGAAAGACCATCTCTAAAATGAGCAGTGTCCTAGCAGCACTAAATACACTAGTAGTTTAAACTGGTATTTTTGTTTTTGATTCAGTATCATAACTAGTAAAGCTATTGTGTATTGATTATCATTTCAACAAGTAGAAAAAAATTAAACATTTTGTGTGCTTGATTAAAGGTATAATTTATTTCTTTTATGATTCTGAAGGTATCTGGTCATCAAGTTTTCATTTTACCATGGAAACACACAAACAACACTAAAAGAGAATAAACGCACTTTTTCTTATCACTCACATTTTGTTAGGTTTCATCTGTATCAAATAAACCTGTAAGATTGTATTCATGTGCACAGAACGAAATGAAAATTAAGATATCTTTGATTATTTATGTCTTATTTTTATGTATAAATAGGATGGAATCAACAGAAAAGTGTGAAGCTGTTATTGGTCATTTTAATGGAAAATTCATTAAGACACCACCCGGAGTTTCTGGTATGTTGTTTGTCTAAAATTATATTAGTAGTCTTTTCTGTTATTTATAATTTTAGGATGTGGTGACTCTTATATCCAGAACAAAACACTCCTCATTTAGCTCTTTAACATTTATTTCTTTGGATCTCCAAAAAGACTTCAAAATTCACTTCTCCCAGCTGTTGTGAATGTGAATGGAAGCATAGAGTCACAGATGTAGAAAACGAACTCATGGTTACCGGGGAGGAAAGTGATGGGGAGGGGGAGGGATGAACTAGGAGACTGAGACTGACAAATACACAGCACTGTACCGTGTATGAAATAGATGATTATGGGAACCTGGGCTTCCCTGGTGGCTCAGCAGTAAAGAATCTGCCTGCAGTGCAAGAGACCTGCGGGAGACAGTTTCGATCCCTGGGTCAGGAAGATCCCCTGGAGAAAGAAATGGCAACCCCATATTGGTGCCTGGGAAATCTCAAGGACAGAGGAGCCTGGTGGGCTACAGTTCATGGGGTGGCAAAAGAACAGGACAGACCTGAAAAACACCAACAAATAAGAAGCTCCAGTTTATCACAGGGAACTCCACTCAGTTCTCTTTGATGATCTGTATGGGAAAAGAATCTAAAAGAGTGGATATGTGTATATGTACAACTGGTACACTTTGCTATACAGCAGAAGCTAACACAACATAGTAAATCACTATACCCTAATGAATTTTTTTTAATTCAAAAAATAAAATGAATATGTATGTATAAAATGAAAATGTATATATGAATGGAAGCAGACATACTGGTAAGGAGCTGTGTGCCTTGCAGAGGATTGGAAACCTCTCCTCCCTGGATGCTAAAGGCATCCTCTAACACACCTTCTCATTCAGTAAATATTCTGTCAATCATATCCTTTGAGGACAATGGTACTTTCTACCCCAACTGCTGCCTTTGTTCTAGATGATTTCAACATGTGTGCGCCCTCCCTGCTTACAGTGCCTGGACTGACCTGCGATGGCCCCTCCATCCGCTCCTCTGTAGCCTCCTCCTGCCGTTGCTCTGACCTGTGTTGTCTTGACTGAGAACAGTGCACCTCAGGAGATTTCATTTCAACATCACACCTCCTCTGACTCCCACTAAACCTGCTCTGAAAGACAGTGAGCTCCAGCCTGACAAGACCCTCAGCATCACTGGGCCTCACTCAGCCTCTCACCCTTACCTAAACTGTAGTTCTTCACAGTTTTCACCAGATTGCACAGCCCTCTCCCTAAACTGCTCCCGCACCACAGTCCTAAGGAGATGGCTTCACTTCCATTCCCTTTAACTTGGCTGTTCCCTTCTCACCCCTCAAGATTCTGGTCAAGGCCTGCCTCCCCACTTCAACAGCCTTCTCTGCTCCCATTGGGTTACCGTCTGCATTGCTCCCTGAGGACACCCACCTGTAGGGCAGCATTTAATTTAACAGGTTTACACATGTCAGTGCACTAAACTGAGCTCCTTGAAGGCAGAGCCTGTTTTCTCATCTTTCGGTTTTCACACCTATCTCAGTACTTGAACCTTACTAAGCACCAATAACTGTTTGTTATTTTGCATAAATTTAACTACACTAATTACCAAGACAACACTGTTTACAAGCTGGCGTGCAAGTGGCTAACCACAAATTGGAAGATGTTCCTATGTGTGCATGTGTAACTAGTGTTTAGTATTTATTCTCCTGTAGCTCTAAGGCTCCATCTTTAACTGGATGGCTGATGATTGTGGTTAGGGATCCACTTTAGTTTCGGTATCCGGGTGAGTCCCACTTCATAGAGAACTGATAAGTATGTGCGGCGATACCATGAACTAATCGCATCCTTCAACACCGAAACCTGATAGGATACAGTTTGCATGGCTGTGTGTGAGCTTGAACTGCCTACTGACATGAGTTTGAAGCATAAAATACAAGACTTGGTAGTACATTCTTTCAAGGAACTCAGCCTTGTGAAAAAGCTTCCTTTTTTGTTTTTCTTAGGCAGTTTTCTTTTGAGTTGAAATTAAAGAAAATAAGAAGGGATTGTTTTTACCCTCCAACTAAGTAAAGACAAGGGAAAGATTTCATACGTGGGGAGCCTTCTGTCAACCTTGCCCTGCAGGCCTTGCAAGGCCCCTGCACAAGCTGCCCCCATGCCCTGCTCCCTCCCCTTGCTGTCCTCTGCATAGCCAGAACCCCAGAGAATTACCTGAGTCCCATCGAAGGGCTGCTCATCCACACACCTATGACCTCCTTAATTTGTCAGCCTGCTCTTGAATGCAACAGGGGAATTTCAAGAAGGAAAAACACCACAGCACCCTTTTATTTTGATGTTGTATCAGCTTAAGATAAGATCTTCCAGTTCCCTGAGTAAAATAGATCTCAGCATGTCACAAATTGAGGTTGGCCAGTTTCCTTTTTTCTCCAAAGGACTTCATGGTTGTGTCATTTAACTGTTTTCTTTGAAGTAGATTTGAAGATTGTTGGTCACACCCATTCTAGGAAAAAAAACAAAAAAGACCTGATTTCCAAACCACATGTAAATGATTGTAAGATTCTCTGCACCTTTGCAGCTAATAATGAATAGTTTCTTCCAAGTAGTGCTGAGGGTCAGAGGGGATGTAAGAGCAAGATCAGTTCCTTCTCCAAGAGGAGCATCCCCTAGGGAGGACAGCTGTGTGGTCAAGCCGTTCTCTATATTCGAACCAGGACTTAACTTTATGCCATTTTCTGATGTGTGATGATCTCTCCTGTGTTTCAGTATTGGTTCCTGACTAGACTACAAGTTCTTTAGTGGTGAGGGCTGTGTTTTATATTTTAATTTTGCGGTAGGCACCAAAAGCCTGTGCATCGCCCTACACTAGCAGAGGTTTACCAAAGCGTTTTCAAGAGCATTTTTCAGATGGAGTGCTTATCACAAGATTTGTGGCTGGCTATTTTGATGGTCTTTTGGGATAGATTTTGCCTATAAGTGGTTGAGCTGCTGTTTTGGCAGGAGTTTGAAATGTGCAATGCAGGTTGGGAAGCCCACTGTTCAGTAAACCAACCTTTCCCCAAAACAAGTCTCCAGTGGACTGGAGAACCCACACCAGAATTGAAACCATTTTCAACATGTCTGGATTGTTTTCTGTCCATGTAAATACAAGAATTATCTTTGACTAAGTCTGTTTATTAATGCCTCTCTCTCCCCTCCAATTACCTGTCTGACTGCTCTGTCACATGGGTTTCTTCATGGAGTGCATATGATTACTTTCAGTAGAACCAGATGAAAAAGAAAAAATATTGTCAGACAAGGGTAAATTGAATGGGCCTCCACTTTCATGTTTAAATAATGTAGGCTTATTGCTAGGCAGACATAACATTTCACAAATACAGTCAGAGGATGGTTTATTTAATGATGCAAGTTGTTTAGCTGGCATAAGGAGAATTATCCAGGATGGTTTCTGTCAGAGTACTCCGATTGTTGCATGACTGGCGATTCGCATGTGACATTGGAACCAAGTATAGAAAAGAAACACACATTAGACACAGTCCCCCAAAGACACTTTTTGAGAATTAGCAAACTGAGCAGTTAACTCACTGCGTGACACTAGAAAGAAAGTCTCTAGATGGCAAAGCAGGAGGAGCTCAGCTATGTCATTTCTCCAATACCACCCATCCTTCTGCCAGCACTGTCTTCATGCCAGGGTGTTGAAGCTCGGTCCCCTATATGGGGCCTGGTAATGCATGTTTAGAGTTCCATAAAAATCACTCAACCACATCACAACATTTTATGCAGTCTTCTTTCTGAAACTGCTTTTTAAAAAATCTTGTGCTTTTGTGTCTGATATTACCATATTTTCACAAAGGCTTTATCTTATGGCAGATTCTTCGAGCATTCATTACAATTTATGTTGAAAAAGAAATTTCTCAGAATGTCTTGCCTTCTATCCTTCTCCGCACTCAGGCTCTCACTTTTCTCTGAAAATGCTGAAGCATTTTCTTTTGTTTGGATTTACCTTGGTTTTGAGTGCTAGCTGGTTTGCACTTAGTCATATTTACTTGAAAGGACCACGAGGATAAAAGAACTTCTTTGTGAGACAGTGACTTCTTTGTGAGACAATCTAGGTGAATTCCATAGACATTTAAAAGCAGTATGTCCTATTGGGTTGATAAAAATTCCATTATGGAGAAATAGTACAGTGGTGCTTTCCCACACAGAATGTTAGCAACAAGAGATGGGCAGAACTGAGGTCCAAATTAGGAGATGTGCCCAAGGCAAAGACACTGTCACTCATGGTCATGATTCAGAGATTTGTCTGGAAAATGTTCTTCCAGTACCTTCCTGGAAGAGAGTGCAAATGCATACGGCATGTTAGCTGGAATTCTCCTAGGGCTGCTTGCCCTGCACCCTCTGTCTTCGCACAACACGCACCCCATGGACAAAGGCCACACGCATATCCAGTGCTGCAGAAGGCAGTATGATCACGTCTCTCCTTCTGGACCTCTCCGTGACGTTAATGGAATGTGAAGACGACCTAGTGTGGTCGGGGCAGAGAGTTTTGTTTTTTGTTTTTTTTTTCTTAAGAAAAAAAGTGCCTAGTCACTGGATATGCACTTGCTTGTTAGATTCCCAGCCTCACGCTGGCTTCATTCTGCTGCATTGCCTGAAGCTTCTTCATTCTGCATTGCCTGAAGCTTCTCCTGTGCAGGCGATGGAGCTCCAGTGAAGTGCATGTGTGACTGCTGGCCGACTCCATCCAAAGACCCCAGCTTGTTTTCCATCTGCTTTCTGTGTTACCTTGACTTTTCAGTTTGGGTATATGCCCAGCAGGGCTTGAAAACTGCTTTTATCCATGTTCTGGAATGTTCCATATATAGGTAAAATTATTTGGGCCTTGTTCAGTGCCAGAAGGCAGAAAAGGTAATGTTTAGAGGAAAAATTACAAATCTAGTAAAAAGGCTGGACATCTTTCAAGGGCTTTTACTGCCCATTTCGTTTCCTGCATGTTTGGCTTAAGCTTCATTTACTCTGTTAAAAAACAGAAAATTTGGGCAACTCTAGGACAAAAGAAATACTTGAAGACATGTGCGATGGTCCTGGTACCTTTAGGACAATGTGATCAGACCTCTGGGATTGTGATGGTTCCCGTCTCTCTCACCTAGTGCGTACAATAGAGCAGAGTCTGAACGCACGTTCTGTTGAGATGTTCCCTCCAAAGGTAAATCATGAGTAAATCATCGCCGAGAAAGCAGAAGGACAGGAACCATCCTGGGAGGCCAGTGGGGTGACGACTGTCTTGCAGATCCAAACTAAAACTTATTCTCTACCAGAAGGAAAGTCTGGTTTTTAAAAAGTGACAGGGGATCTCAACCAGACATGTGCCCATGTTTCAGATGAAGACACTCTAAGTGTTGTGCCAGGTTTAGGAGGAGACTGCCTTCAGGCAGCTGTTACCTCCGTGGATCACACCCAGCCCACAGCAGGCCCACTCCAGTCAGTTTTACACCTTTCTACTGTCAGGTCCTGCTAGAGAGGAATAGTAAATAGTGGTGTGTGCACGTTAAGTCACGTCAGTCCTGTCCCAACTCTTTGCAACCCTGTGGACTGTAGCCTGCCAGACTCTTCTGTCCATCTATTTGTCCAGGCAAGAATACTGGAGTGGGTTGCCATGCTCTCTTGCAGGGGATCTTTGCGACCCAGGGATCAAACCCATGTCTCTTATGTCTTCTGCGTTGGTAGGTGGGTTCTTTACCACTAGCGCCACCTGGGAAGCTCATAAATAGTGAAGTAAGATTTTATTAAAGCATAAGGATCTTGAGTTAAAGATTTAGGTGTTACTATGAAACAGTTTTCTAAAAGGCATTTGCCAGCAACTTCATCCCTAACTACAACTTAAATTACATCAAGCCAACATAGCAACCGTAGCCAGCTCTTTAAATCTCACAGAATCAAATCCCAAGGAAAACAGGCCAGTCCCTAAAAACGTTTATAACTTCTAAACCAGAAGTTCCTCTCCCAAGAATTTAACAATTCAAAGAAGGAGCCACAGCTCAGAATTTGAGCTCCTCCTGTTGTCATAGTGATGATAATAATAGTAACTAATACTTATTTAATTGTTCTGTGTGTTTATATGTATTTATATATATAGTAATTATAACAATGTTTTGAAGTAAGCACTCTTAATGGTCTCCATTGCACATATTATGAAACCAGAGACCTGCCTGGAATCACTAGCTAGTAAATGGAAAAGCCAAAATTCAAACCCAGAAAGACTAATCTATATCCATTGTTCCAACCAGCATAGAATCTGACCACTAGCATCACATTGGCACTGGGACCAAAGAGATAAAATATATAACACACACAGATGTTCACACAGTGTTAGTTGTAAGAACAAAGAAACTATACATGATCCCTTTTCAAATAGAACATTATGTAACCATTAGAAAAAAAAGATTCTGTAGCAAGATAAAGAGCTACAATGTAAATGATAAAAGCCCCTATCATTGCAAAAATGAAAAATAAATATAGACTTAGAAAAGTAGTAAATATAGAATATTAAAATATTTATGTTGGAGTGATGGGAAAATATTGTGTTTTTGGTTTCTCTTTAACCTGACTTGAATGTTGGTTAACCATTATTTTACTGACATGGAAAGCTGAATGGGATATGGAACCACTCTGTAAGGGTCAGGAAAGCAGAGATAGACCCTAACAGAGCCCGTGTGGGAGGTATGCATCTGCAGAGAGAAGCCAGAGTTGTGCCCCCTATGGTAGAGAGGACCACAAGGTTTGGTTATAAACAAAGAAGGGACTGAAACAGGAAACACAAAAAAAGGATAGTATTTATTGGATCCTTAAATCGAAATTTTTAAGAGTCTTGGATAGTTTCTTGCATGTTGTTAGTTGAAGAACTTTGAAAGTAGCTGACAGTGATCATTAAGAAAGCTGATTACAGTTGCTGTGAAGTGAAAGTCATACAGTCATGTCCGATTCTGTGCAGCCCTATGGACTGTAGCCCACCAGGCTCCTCTGTCCATGGGATTCTCCAGGCAAGAATAATGGAATGGGTTGCCATTCCCTTCTCCAGAGGATCTTCCCAACCCTGGAGAAACCTGGATCAAACCCAGGTCTCCCACATTTCAGGCAGATTCTTTAGCATCTGAACCACCAGGGAAGCTCCTATAGTTGCTGAGTGGGCTACTTTTCCAAAACTGATAGAAAAGCTTCTATCAAAGGCAGTTTATGTCTTAGAGACTGTTATTTGGGATAAAATGCTCCATAGCTAGAAAAAAAAATGAGTACTGGGGGGTAGTCATTTCTCCAGCTGTTAGAACATGGTTAGGAAAAACTCCACTTTGTTAGAAATAGAAGAGAACTTGGAGTCCTCTGAGCAGTTGGATTAGATAAGTGAGGAGGATGTCCGGGAGGTCTGATCATGTGCTACAGTGCTTAGTCAAAGCAAGCATTCTAGAAATGATGTTGACTGTAGGTGTCCAGGAAAGACAGTTGAGCCTAAATAAATCACTGCAGAGTCTAAACTTCAGAAGATGGGTAAGGACACAACTTGGTGGAGATGTGCAGGAAGCCATCGTGGGCATCCCCCCTGTGGCTCACAGCCCCTTAGGAGGGACTGTTGATGCCAGAGATCAGGCACTTGGTGAAAATTTCAATTGCGAAACAGACCAGAGAACATAATAATAGAGGAAAGAAGTGGTTAGAATTGTATGTTGCCTCACACAGAATACTAGTTGCTTCTTTCCCTGAAGCAACGACCCAACAACTGTCTGAAAACTGTCATTTCTACTGGGTTATGCTGCTGCTGCTAAGTCGCTTCAGTCGTGTCCGACTCTGTGTGACCCATAGATGGCAGCCCACCAGGCTCCTCTGTCCCTGGAATTCTCCAGGCAAGAACACTGGAGTGGGTTGCCGTTTCCTTCTCCAATGCATGAAAGTGAAAAGTGAAAGTGAAGTCGCTCAGTCGTATCCGACTCTTAGCGACCCCATGGACTGTAGCCTACCAGGCTCCTCCGTCCATGCGAGTCTCCAGGCAAGAGTACTGGAGTGGTTTGCCATTGCCTTCTCTGACTGGGGTGTAGTTCTTTGAAATAAGAAATTTGTTTTCCTAAGATATGGGACACCTGCCAATAGACACACTGTTTTAACGACTTACCTTTTTGGTTTTAGAGGAAGGAAAATATCTTAATGACAGTGCAGAATCATGTAGCAAATGTAATTCACTTTGTAAGATTCAACTACATTCTGTTCCATTTGTTTCATTTTAAATGATATATTTGCAAACATGTCATTGCTCACTTGATGTTTACCTCCTCATTACACGTCTTTAGCAAGCTTGATTGTTGCCTGAAATTGCTTTTTCGTTGACAGAGCTTAGTCGAGATGAATGAAAATGTGTTGGGAGCACCTTCCCACAGATAGGGAAGGCCTGTTTGGCCTCTCAGCAAAGGCGCAGCCTTGGCACTCCCCAGCGATGGCTCCCCAGCTGCCTCCATTCGCATCTGCCTGCCTGGGCAGCCCTGGGGAACATCCAGAATGATTCTGACTTGGTCACCTTCTTTCTCTGCTAATGGAGAAAAAATGGTGCATTTGCGTTGTTCCCTTTGAAGGGAACTTTTTTTTCTTTTTTAATTTAAGTTTCAGTCTTGGAGCTGATCTTTATAATGCCTCTAGATAAAAGCACTTCCCCAAAGTGAAGCCCCACAAAGTGCCGGCACCATCAAGTTTACTCTCTCTTGCTCCGCAAGGTTATGGGGAGACAGAATCCTAAAACCCTCAGATGTCATTGGAGGAAACATTTGTTACTATAAGGACCTTTCTAGATCAGTGGAGAGAGAGCTCTTGTTTCTCTCTAAGTTCTCAGTTTGTCCTCAGAAGTCAAGGATGAGGCATCGCCGGCCTCGACAGGCACTCTCTTCACTTCTGCTTGAATGTCTTTTTTTCTCCGTCCCATTTCCATCTGATTCTGAAGGGCCAGTTGCAGGATTAAAAGCACTGTCAGTGATTAGAAAGCTCTCTGGTTTCACTACATCCATTTACTTTACCTTCAGTGGTTGTTGGTGGAGGTGGAAATTTCCAAAAGTCAGTCGCTTTTTTTTTTGTTTGAAGAGACAGAGAATGTGGTTTAGGAATGGAGGATTTGGCCCCTGTCCATCGTCCATCACACCCGGCTTGCCTTAAATGGAAGAATGGAAGTTCCTCGCTCAGGAAATCAGTGGGTGGGGGAGGTAATGGAGTCAGAAGGGAAACTCAGGGCCCCTTTGTGAATGGTGGGGCCCACGTGTCTCACCAGACACAGGACAGCTTTGCCTGCACCTCCAGACACCCATAGCAGTACAGCTGCCATTCAGACCTGAGCTCACGTGCCAGCCCGTCCCTCTGGAGCAGCTCAGCCGGGGAGAGGGGAGAGGAGTACCAGTGGACAGCCTGCGAGGAGGAATGGCAGTGGGGCTTTGGTTATGTTTTGTTTTTTTGGCAGAGCAGTACTGAGAGACACTATTGCTTCCACACCCTGTCATTAGTGGGTGGGTAATAGTGATATAAAATAAGAGATGAATTAGGATAATAAGAGGCAAAGGAGAAAGGAGTAAATTTTCCACAAGTAATATTTTTCTCTTCATGGTTATTTAACTTTGAAACAGAACTTGAAAGTAGTAATCACCATTCCACGGTAGACAAAGGACTGAATGTAAGAGCCAGACACGAAGGTGTGCTTATCTTTATTATGTTAACTAGAAACATACTGAAACATGCACAACTTTTAGGAATACACTGCTGTTTGCATTACAGAAAAGAACATTTTTAAAAAGGAGAAGTTATGGGTGGCCTACTGTGTTGTTGCCTTTTTTTTTTTCCTTTTTCTTTTTTTTGGCTAATGAAGACGTAACCCTGGTGAGAAAAGTCTGTGCATCTTAGGCACCTTTTGCTTTTCTTTGACAGTTTTTTGGGATCATTTTATGAGGCGGATATATTGTAAAGCAACTCCAAGTGGGATGATTAAAGGCCCAAAAAAACCTTTAAAGACAGTGGGCAGGTATAGCTGTTTCCCTGCTTCAGCCCCAGAATAAATAAGACCTGTTTGTATTCATTCGTTGGTTCACCCAAGAGGGAATAAGTGCTTGCAGTATGCCAGACACTTAGGCACTAGAGGTAACAGGGATGAACAGAAGTCACTGCCCCCATGGAGCTTACACTCTGGAGGGGAGATAGACACCAGACAGATCGCCACATTCACAAAGTATTATAAATGCTCCAAATAAAAATGCAATGTGGCGGGGGTGGGGGTGGGCGTGTGAACTGAGAGAGTAGCACTGAAGTGTCTGCGCTACCATGTGTGAAACAGACAGCTAGTGGGAAGCTGCTCTATGGCCCAGGGAGCCCAGCTTGGTGCTCTGTGATGCCCCAGAGGGTAGGAAGGGGAGGGTGGGAGGAAGGCTTAAGAGGGAAGGGATGTATGTGTACCTATGGCTGATTCATGTTGTTGTAACACAGAAAGTAACATAACATTGTAAAGCAGTTACATTCCAATTTTTTAAAAATTAAAAATTTTTAAATCGTATGAATAAATAGTAAGCGCCTATAAAAAAAAGAAAAAGTACAGTGTGAGCAGTATACAGGGGAACTTGTTTTCTCCTGGAGGAAGTGAAGACCTCTCTGAGGAATTACAATGGAAAATTACGGGAGCATTTTTAAGTGGAGGAGGGGAGGGTGACCGTCCTAGTTACATCTGAAGATTCACAGGGATGGGGTTGAAGAGGGCCCACACCTAAAGAAATACCCGAGTGAATCAAAGGCTGCCTTTGCCTCCTCGGAATAGCTCTTTAAATGTTTTATTACACTCCAATTTGAAGTAAACAGCTAACATTTTGTGCACTGTTTCTCGCCAGTGGGTCCTCTTCTAAGGGTCTGAATAAACTTTTGCCTTGAAGTATTCTCTTAGTTCCCTTCAAGCACCAACACTGCTCCTATTAAAAAAAAAAAGAATTCAGTTACATTTTGCCACTTGTAGACACATACAATTCTGGTTTCCTGTTATTTTTCCCTGTTTATTCAGCTCCTACAGAACCGTTATTGTGTAAATTTGCGGATGGCGGACAGAAGAAGAGACAGAACCCAAACAAATACATCCCAAATGGACGGCCCTGGCACAGAGAAGGAGAGGTGAGACTTGTAAGTCCTTTCTTGAAACTTCTGTGGGGCTGTGTCATCACGCAAAATACGAGAGTAGTTACATGCGCAGCATCTTGACATGGTTATCACGTTCTAAAATAGGGACTAGGGTTAAAACTTCATTATCCAGATAGTGTCACGTGAGGACTTCTCACAGTGAATACACAGCTAAGGGAGTGATGGTTCTCCCGACAGACAATAGGTGGTGGAAACAGCCGTGTTTACCAGTTAGCAGCATTTATTTAAAAAAAAAAAAATAAAGCATTTTAAATTGCTGTAAGAAATGCACATCTACAGCTAAGTTGCTTCAGTCGTGTCCGACTCTGTGCGACCCCATGGACAGCAGCCCACCACACAAGTGGTCTTAAATGTTATGATTTCTTAGAATTACAGTTTTATTTAGAAATTATTTTAAATATTATTAAAATAAATAGTATATTTGTCATTCAGGTATTTTTTACCTAATTCTTTCAATAATGTTCTTTAGAAAAAGAAAAAGAGCTCAATTTCTTAATAAAAATGTTGGCCCTCCATTTCCCCATACTAACCATAAATAAATTGTTCTTTTGTTTTGGGTTTTTTTAAGTAACATATTGGTTCAAGAATGTCTAAGGAACTGCCATTCAGTAGAATGTTCTACAGTCTGTACTGTCCAGAGGTTGCCACTAGTCACTTGTAACGCCTTTGAAATGTAGCTGGTATGGTAGAGGGACTCAGCTTTTCATTTAAGTTTAAATAGCTGTCTTTGACTAAGGGCTGCTATGTTGTACAGTGCCAATCTAGAGCTTAATTCTCATGTTGAGTTTATAATTACGTGTGTCTAACATAAACTCTCAATTTTATCAAATACTAAACTATCCCCATTTTTTGTTGCCATGAGTCTGAGAAATGGAATTTTTAATTTGTACCTTTGCAGATGAATGTTTCTTTTTCTTTCCCATAGGCTGGAATGACACTTACTTATGACCCAACCACAGCTGCTATACAGAATGGGTATGTCATTAAGATAAATACATAATAGCTAGAGGGAAAATGTGAAGGTGGAAAATATCAGACGTTTATTCCATGAATGATTGTGCTTAAAGGATTACTTAATAAAGGCTTTTGTGTTTGTTCTAGATTTTATCCTTCACCATACAGTATTGCTACAAACCGAATGATTACTCAAACTTCTATTACACCCTATATTGCGTCTCCTGTATCTGCCTACCAGGTTTGTACCTTAAGGATTCATCAAGAGTATGACAGCTTGCCAACCATGAATCACTGCTATGTTTTTATGTATCTTAAAATTTTGAACACTTACAATGAAATTTTAAGTCAAATGTTAGGCAGCTCAGATACCCAATTTAGAATTAGCTGCTTTTGATTTGACAGAGTGATTTATTTTTGTGTTTAGGAGAATGTACAACAAAGGGAAATGGTTGTCAGTTTTTGAAATTATAGCATTTTAGAATTGGGACAAACTCAGATGCTTCCTTTACAACAGGCCCTGCCGCTGGACACCATGTGTCCCAGACATTGAAACTGGAAGAGAATTGCCGTTAGGTAAAATACGGAATAGATCTGCACTGTTCCTTTGTTAATTTGTCAGCAGAAACTAACAAAAGAGCAAGCAAATATGCTAATAAATGAAGATGTGTCTCTATCAGGTAACATGAAATGAGCAATGCAATGAGACTTGAGGCCAAAAAAGGAGAGGCGGCTTTCCATTTAGGTTATTTTTTGAAGAGGCTTTACCTTACACTTCCAACTTAGAACCAAGATCTCCTTCGGCACCTTGTGGTTATACTGATGTGGTTTTATTGGAGGGGTAGCTCCTGTTCTCCATGAATCCTGGTTGTACATGTATTTCTTCTCCCATTTTGGAGTGCCTCTCACAAGGTCACCACCTTGGCCCAGACAAGAACACCAACGGAGTCAGTTACAGACATAGGAATACACTTTTGTTAACTGTTGAGATCCTGTGTGACTAAACTTTTGTGTATTCTTGTCTTTAAAACAATTGAATTAGATATTGTAACCCTGGATTTGGTGGTAGGGGTAATATCTAATACCTGTGTAATTTCACATCTATAAGCCTCAGTTTCCTCATCTTTAAAATGGGGATAATAATAGTTTCTATCTCATAGGCTTATGATAACAACTAAAGGAGATTATCTGTGTAAAGAGCTCAACCCAGTACCTGGCCTATGATTAGCACTCAATAAATGTTAGCTATGATTATCATTATTGTCCTTTACACTTTACATCCAGGATTAACTGGCTGGTAAGAGTATATCCATTCTGCTTTTTTAAAATAATGGATTGGTCAACATAAGCAATATAGCAAAGGTGGTTCTGTCTAAAAGCATAAAAGTAGCTCTGAATAACAAAGAGAAGTGTTTAAATGCCCTAAAACTGAAGTTGTAAAGTAGCATTCACAGCCTCCCTCAGCTTCTAGGTTCTTTTCACTTCTTTCTCTGAGCCGTCACTCATTGTCTTTTATCTCTGGGTTGTTAAGTTTCTTCTGCTGCTACTTTGATCTGCTCATCTGCTCCGTGTAGCACTCACTCATTTAATCTCTCTCTAATGATTTTGAACTTAAGATTTGTTTCTTTTCTTGCCTATCTGAGATTCACTGAGATCTGCAGTGCATTTTCCCTAATTAACAATTCCTGTATCTGATTTTAAAGGATAGTCTTCTTTCTTAACTATTTGAACTTTGCAACCTCTAATAGGGACAAGTAAGCATATTCTGAGGCAAATGAAAGATTGTGCATATTAATTTCAGTGTATGCACTGTAGATATTTACAGCTATGAATATCTTCTCACAACCTCCTTTTCTGTCTTTACTATAATGGCAATGACCATTTTGGCCACAAAATTATTTCATAGAGTAGAAGAAAATTAGGTGACCAGTGTTGTTAATAGATTTGATAGACCTAACTGGAAACAGCATTTCATTACAAAGGCCTGATTTCTTTTCCTGGACAATCTGTTTCCCTAAGATACGTGTGGAATTTCGTTCCAATTGCCTGGCCCTCAGTGGCATTACTTGTTAGATCCTCAACCCCATAAGTTCAGGGGCCCAATGGGGTCAGAAAATGGGATTTAAGTGATCTGTGATTCTCTAAAATGCAAAGTGTCACTGGTATATATGCAGTCAGGTGCAGAGGGAAAGGTCTATTTCCTTCATCAGGTTTTCAAAAGGATTCATGATTCAAAAGAGAATAAAGAATCAATAAAGAACATAGATTATTATTCCCATTTTATAGTTAGGGAAAATTGAGGAAAAGAAATTGACAGCAGCAGATTTGTTGCTTCAGAAAGAAAATTGGATTAGATGTCATGGCTCCCTAACCCCATGATGATATGAGCTATTAGATTATCAGGACCACAGAAATATACCACGGATGAGTGCATCTGGCCCAAATTGGGGTCTGCAGGGAGCTGCTCGCCTCCCCGTGATGTTTTCAGTGAAGGCCTGGCGCTCGTGTTGGAGCGGGCCTTTCTCCACTAAACCACTATATGCTTATATTAATACAATTGGATTTGAGAAATTGGCATCTGGAAGAAACCACCAATATCCCGATGGGGAAAGGCTGCAGTCCAGATAACTGAAATGCTAACGAGGCAGAAGCACTTAACTTTGGTCTGCCTTAGGTGGCAAAGGAAACCAGAGAAAACAAGTATCGGGGCTCTGCTGTCAAGGTAAATCACAACCCATTCTTCCCCCATGACTCTTCCCCGTGTCCTCTCTGTAGAACCTCTTAACAGTGGAGGATGAGATGCAGGAGGGTTTTGTTCTCAAGAATTAAGTGACAAGCTTATTCTGAAATCTAACCTCAGGAAAGCTTTGGGTATCAAGAAATGGGCCAATAGTCTTTTCTCTAGAGTGGCAGAAACTTCCCTGCTTTCTTCCATGCCACAGAATCTGACTCTCAGTCATTTCTCAGTCCAGAGGGTCTACTGTACAGATATCCTTTTAACTGTAGATGTCAGGATCTAGTTACTAAAGTTTAATTTTCTAAATATGAATTTCAGATTTTTATATTTCACACTAACTAGAAATTATTGACCACCAGACAAGATTTCTGAAATACAATGTCCTGGGAGTTGAATTTGATTACTCTTAAAATAAGCACAGACTTTAAGGGTTAGTTTCTAGTAGGATGTGCTGGAATGAATTCTCATTCCTCTCTATTCCTCAAGCACCTATGTTCCTCCCTTGATTGTAACACTTTTCACTGTTTCTTTGAGTTGTTTATTTGTTTATCTCCCTTGCTTAGATAGTAAATTTCTTGAGGGTGGGGCCCATGTCTTATTGCCTTTATGTCTTTGGTACTTGATACTCAAATACTTTTTCAGTGGGCAGATGGAACTTGGTTTTAAATAATCATTTCATCCTATTCAGAGTGACCAGTTTGTCAAGAACTCTTAACTGCCTTAAGTTAAATCCTTTTAATCAGTTGATAGTATTGTTTCTTTATTTTCCTCCTGTAGATTTTAACATGATTAAAAGAGCTCTAGAGAAATAAGTAGCGCTCCTATGGAAATCAATGTTTCTTCCAAAATCCTTCCTTTTCCAGGTGCAAAGTCCTTCCTGGATGCAACCTCAACCATATATCCTACAGCACCCTGTAAGTTTCTCATCTTAATGGCTTTGTAGTTTTCAAGTAAGCTATGTATACGTTCAAAACCATTCTCTGGGTTTAAATCATTTGTGCAAAGGTGGTATAAGTATTTGGGAAATGTTAAATATGGGATATTGAGAATGTATAAGTTCATTATAAAACTTTAACTCGTCTTAAAACAAATTGGTAGTTGACATTAAGTTAGATTTGCAATCCATGAGAATTTAAATTTAGGAGATCATTCCACTGAATTTTTAAATTTTAAAGTTTTTAAATTGCTAAATTTTTAACCATACTTGTGATGAAATAGCTCTCTTTGTCTACATTCTGTTTAATGCAAATATAAAGTGTTCAAAATTGACCTAGAGTTTTTTCATCAGTGTTAACCTCTCCATGGAAATTTTAAATACTAAAGTAGTAATGCCCACTGAGGGTAAATAACAAATGTGATTTCTTTAGTGACACGGGCATGCACTGTACTTACATATATATTACATTTTTTAAATTGAATGAGTTACACTTCACCTTATTAGGTAGTATATGGAATGTATTTTTCAAAAATACATAAAATCCAGTTTGTTGAATTAGAACATGAGTTTAGAATGTTGAAAAATAAAGATAAAAAACAAAAATCACAAAAAAGACTAAGGATGCCTAATATAATCTGGATGCTCACCGCAAAGCAGCCACAAAGTGAGCCTAAGCTTTCTAATAACCAATGCAAAATGGGAATCTTAATAAGCAGTATAGCTCATAGTGCTTATAAAACAGATCCGTTGCATAGGAGAAAGCACATTGTTCTTGGCCTTAAAATGAGACAGGAGTTTCTTTAGGACAACTTCTGAAAGAGGACACTACACAGTGTTAGACCAGGCATGTGAAACAGCAGAACAGGGACATGTTCTGAACAGGAAGTTGCTGAGATGACTTTGAAGAAGGAGAAAAAGCATGTTTAGTTGATAACACAGGAGAGGAGCTCTCTGATGATGTATCTATATGTGTTATATTGTCTGTATAAACATGCACACATGTGTTTCTACACACCCACACATATATCTACCCACATCCACCCACTAAGCCACACAAACGCTCATGGCAGTCTACACCCCAGGTACTCTGTGCTGTCCTATTCAGGAATGCTAGAAATCGGCTCATTTTTCATTTAGGGGCTTTCTAGGACAATAACTCCTACAGATGAATGAGGAAGAGCAGCAAGAAACTCCTGAATTTTATAGACTTCTGAGTCATTTACATGTTACCACTCACTTTTGAATGATGCACATTAAAAAATTTTAAATGGAAAAAAATCTTATGAAATGTATTAATAACAAGTGATCTCTGACATGAGCTTCCCTGGTAGCTCAGCTGGTAAAGAATTGGCCTACAATGCAGGAGATTCTGGTTTGATTCCTTGGTTGGGAGGATCCGCTGGAGAAGGGATAGGCTACCCACTCCAGTATTCTTGGGCTTCCCATGTGGCTCAGCTGGTAAAGAATCTGCCTGCAATGCGGGAGACCTGGGTTCGATCCCTGGGTTGGGAAGATCTGGAGAAGGGAAAGGCTACCCACTCGTTTTCTGGCCTGGAGAGTTCCATGGACTGTAGTCCTTGGGGTCACAAAGAGTCGGACACGACTGAACGACTTTCACACAACTACTATCTCTGACATGAATCTTCATCCTTTGGTAATCTTCTCCTGGAGGGAGGAGGGCTTACCTATTAGAGACAGGTAGCACATCTCTTAGTTGAACACCATTGAGACCGCTGTAGTGTGTGCTGAGACAGCAGTAGTGTGTGCAGAAGGACCCGCCTGAGAAGTCATTCCTTTTCTGCACCCAGATTTAGACTGCCTGAGACTAGCACTAAAGTTCCTGCACATCAGCTTTTACCCTCAATTGTGTATCTAACTATCAATAAATAACTGTTTTTAAGGGATAATGAGTCAGTCGCAGTGATACCAAAAACCTAACATTAATAATTGTATGATGTATCAGAGTAATTGCATCCTCAGGTAATTGGATGATTGCTGAAGTGAGAGGAATGCGATAATCTGTAAGAATATTACAATAGGATAAATTAGAGAAGATGCAAAAATCCAGAAATAGAACTAATTGAATATCATATACAATTAGGGTGCCATTAAGTAATCATTAAAAATGATAATGAGAGCAAGGCAGTAAGTTAGGTAAATATTACTAATGGAATGTTAAGTTAAAAAGCAAAACCCAGAATATGAAGTAGTTTCGTATTTTATATGAACCTGGTTGCAACTCTGTAAAAATATGTGGAAACCAGAATCCATGCAGTGCTACCCAGACACTGCTAACAGCCATGTATTAGAGAGAGGCTGGGTTATATGAGTGATTTTTTTTCACCCCTCCTCTGTGTTTTTAACTATATTTAATTTAATTTAATTAATTTATTTATTTTTAATTGGAAGGTAATTGCTTTACAGCTATGTTTAATTTTGTTTTTGAAGACCAGAATTTTTTCCAATGAAGTCAAAGATTCTGAAATTAGATTATTAATTATATCTGAATCTGCTTCCCTCCCCTGGCACCAAATTACAGTTGCAAGTTCTGAGAAACACTGAGTGAATGAAGACTGTGATCTTGACCCTAAAAGCCTGACCTTGAATCAAATGACTATTTTTTTTAACATTTTTAAATAAGATGCTGTATTTATAATATGCAGTATAGTATATTGTGTTGTGACTGCATAAAACATCAACTGTCATTTACTTTAAAAATGAATTAAGTATTTTGTAACCCTGCCAGCCCAAGGTAGTTTGTGTTTCCTGTCACAGCACATAGTCCCGTGAACTAGCTTGCTTTACAGTTAAGTGAAGAGGAAGGGAGAGGTATTTAATAGAGAGGAATTTCTATGAAGTGAGTGCTCTTTGGAAAAGTCTCAGGGAGACTTACCTGGCGGTCCAGTGGCTGAGACTCCATGCTCCCAGTGCAGGGGACCTGGGTTTGATCCCTGGTCAGAGAGCTAGATCTCACATACAGCTGAACAAAGATTTTACAAGTCTTAGCACAATCTAGACAATTTTTAAGAAATCGCAGATGACACAGTTTACAAGTTTGAAGGGAGGTTATTTTTGCTTCATGTTCTGCAGCAGGCTAAGCCATTTCCTATGGAAAAGGTGGTTCCAGAATTCCGCTCCTCCCTCAGTGTGTCTCACTTGCTCTGTCTGACTCCCCAGGGTGCTGTGTTAACTCCCTCCATGGAGCACACCATGTCACTACAGCCTGCGTCTATGATCAGCCCTCTGGCCCAGCAAATGAGTCATCTGTCACTTGGCAGCACCGGAACAGTAGGTGGCAAATTAATATCATGTGTCTTAGCTTACAGAGGAGGCTAAATTCGTGCAGCCCGGTTTTCCTTATCAGTTATAGGCTCTATAATGTCAGAGATTATATCTGATCCCCTCTCACCTCCCACATTGCCTTCCACATAGTAAATACTCAGAGATTTCTTGATTAATTGATGAGCTAAAAGTCTGTCCTCTGACTGGCTGTCTCTCCTGTATCAGAATATAGCATCCAAACAAGACCACTTGTAGCCCTAATAACTGGTATCATTCATTCACACTGGCAGACCTGGTCTCATAAAGCCAAAGATGAAGGTGATACATGGTAATAAAGGCAGGGGATTTTTCCCCACTTACTTCCAATTGTATGGTTTTTAGGGGCACTGAATCACAATCGTAGTATTGACTTTTTCCCCAAGTCCAGGGTTGCATTTGGGTATGGAGTTGAGCTGATATCAGACTAATTTCCAGGTTTGATATGTGTAGCATTTAGATGGTAAGATGACCAAAGGCTTTTAATTGAGACCATATCTGTGGTGACTTAATAGAACAAAGGGTAGTATTTTCTTTGCTTACGTTCACAGCAAACAGCAGCAGCTCGTCAAGGCTAAACCAGGGCCACATACATCGAATGAGAAATCTCTCCTGCCTTTGGAGAAGGATAATTTTCAGCATCAGGGAAGCAAGGGTCCATTTTCCATTTTTTTCCCATTTTTCAGTGACCTGCTGAAGATCTAAGGCATTTACTTCTTGGGTCTCCACTTATGGGAACAATTCTAATTCAGGCAGCTGCTGGAAATGAATGAGGTTTTTTGAGGGAGAAATTTTTCTAGATTAAAATAGCACATTAGTGATATTGAATTATTGAGGATGAGAAACTGTAATGATCTGCACCCATGGCTTGTCATTGGCCACCCTGACCGTATTCTTCTTTTCAGTACATGCCTGCCACGTCAGCTATGCAAGGGGCCTACTTGCCACAGTACACACACGTGCAGACGGCGGCAGTTCCTGTGGAGGTTGGTACACACCATCCAGTGGCCATCATGGCAATGAGTAGTTTCAAAAGTGGGTAAATCAGAACTCAAGGAAGAATCAAATCAAAAGTGAAACATGTACATAAAGAACTGAGTTTAGAGGGAGTGTATGCTTAGAGTTGTTTTCAACTATGAAATATAATTCTCTGCATACAGCTTAACATAGCAATATCCAAGCCACACCCCCAGGGCTCCCTGAAATATTTTAATATTTTCTAAGCTTGTAGCACATTTCATTACCCCCTCAAGTCTCTATCCTGTCTCCTATAAAATGATACTTCCAGGCAAATTAAGATAAAGCTGGAGATTGCGGTCCTGGTACCAAAGATTATATCAATAATAATCATTATAAAAATCTGTTATAATTAAATACTTGGAAAAAATATTTCAGAATTTAACAGGGATAAAAAATCATACCTGTTTTTGTAGAAGACTTAATAGAGCTAAATAACTCTTAGTTCTTGTTACGGAAGAGACTAGTATGATATTAATATGGAAGAAATCTGACATTTGAATTCAAGTTGGGCAGAAAACAGTGTTTTCCTGCAAAATATCCTTGAAATTCTAAGGAAATTTATCTACCCAGTCGATCCCATCAGCTAGTTACATCCCGTAGGTTCCAATTCCAAAAACAGCCCTAGGATTGTGGCTGAATTACAGGGGAGGTAGGGTTTTTTGTTTTGTTTTGTTTTATTTGCCTCTAAATGATTTAAATTTGTGCAGTTATTGGCAACCACAGTTACTGGAACCCACAATCCGTATCTGCAGTGCTGAAACAAACAAATCTTAAGAATTTTCTTTGTAACTACTTCAGCAAAAACCTGACCTGTGGCAGAAGCCCAGCTGAACTGACACAAGACGAGGTCTTTGCCCCATTTACACTGTATCTTCATACTTTTCAGCACAGACCTGTTAATGTGTTTGATCATAAGGTACAGTCTGAGACCCCACTGAGTATCATCGGTGATACACAGCATATGCATAGTATATTTCAGATTGTAAAATCTGAAATTACTGAAGTCCAAGTCATATCTGCCCCAAAGGATGAGAAATTTGTTTAATAAATTGTAGTGTAATGTGAAGAGATGACAACTACAAGTTGGAAGAGGTTCTTTGGGTCTATCAGACATTTAAACTCCTTAGGGAAGTAATTAACCTTGAAGGCTCTATATGACATTAAGAAAATCACTTGTAAGCAGTGCTTGTCTTTACGATGTGGGACTCAGTCCAATCTGGGTAGTAGAGTTTGGATTTCATTGCTCACATGTCTCATCTGTTCTGCTTTGTTGTAGGAGGCGAGTGGTCAGCAGCAGGTGACTGTGGAGACGTCTAATGACCATTCTCCATATACCTTTCAACCCAATAAGTAACTGTGAGGTATGAGGGAACCATCTCCATCACTGTAGGGCTCAAGTCAAGGAAAGGCTGTGATGATTTTCTCAGAATGGTACTTAGAACAACTCAGGTCTGGTCACACTGCTTCAATCATGGCAAGGGAATCCAGTGTTGCTGAAATCTTAAAATCAGGGATTTTGTGGTCTTGTAAATTAAGTATTCTGTCCAAAAAGAACACAGTGCCTTATATTGACATCAAATGTATGTTTGCTGTCTCTCCCTCCCTATCTGCCTCCAGAATCAGTAACATAATCAGAGAATACCAGGTACCAAATTTGTCCTACATTTATATATAGATAGATAGATAGATAGATAGATAGATAGATATGTGTGTGTGAGAGAGTATATACCTATATATATATATATCCTATATTTATATTATTTTAATGCTCACAGACTGAAGGAAAAACAGTGTGAGATTTTGCTTAGTCTAGCATTACAAGACTAGCAGTATCTTGACAGAATCAAATGTGAGCATCCTTAGATTGATAGATTGCTTTCCTTACTCTCACTTGAACCACGTATCTCAAAACTTGCACTCTGCCATGCAGATTACATTGAACAACTGTGTGGAACATAGAACACTTGGGTTTCTAGATTGCCCTGGTGAAGTATGTTGCAGGTCTGAGATTTGAAAGGTGGACTCGGGACATAGAAAGCGACCCTCAGTTCCAGAGCTTGCATTTACTGACCTACCACCAGTGATGAGCAGATCCTTTCTCAAACATATATGTCTTTAAAGCAAGAAAGAAATGACAAAGCTCTGTGGTCTGTTACACCAACAGTTACAAGAGCATTTGTTTTTTTATATTTTTCTCTTCCAGATGTACAGAAGGGTGTTCTTACATGAAGAAGGTTGTGAAGGCTGAACAATCATGGATTTTTCTGATCAATTGTGCTTTAGGAAATTATTGACAGTTTTGCACAGGTTCTTGAAAACGTTATTTATAATGAAATCAACTAAAACTATTTTTGCTATAAGTTCTATAAGGTGCATAAAACCCTTAAATTCATCTAGTAGCTGTTCCCCTGAACAGGTTTATTTTAGTAAAAAACAAAAAACAAAAAAATAAGCAAAAAAAAAAAAAAAAGATTTTTATCAAATGTTATGATGCAAAAAAAAGAAAAAAAAAAGAAAAAAGGGAAAAAAAAAAAAAGAAAACTTCAATTCTCTGGGTATGCACAAAGACCATGAAGACTTACTCAAGTGCATGACCGGATTCTTGTGGTTTTGTTCATTTTGTGTTTCGTTGTGTTTTTCCCGCTGTATGAAATGGGCTTTCTGACGTTTAAATAGTCCGACTTCACCCCTGGTGTTCTGTGCTTGCAGTGAGAGTGTGACCGCCAGTGTCTCTCTTCTTTGCTTTCCGTTTTCCTTTCCACGTCGTGTGAAGTGTCTTATCCTTTTCTATGAATTCCAATTTGCCTTAACTCTTTTGATGCTGTAGCTGTTTCAGTAAAAGTTAGTTCAAACTAATGATGTAGAATGCTTTGACCAAATGGGCTGGTCTATTATGCCTTGTAAAACAGCAGCATAGGGCTTTTAAAAGGTAGTCAATAAAAGTTGCTGAAATTTTGGCTTTTTTAAATATGTAGTAGGTGTTTTTAATGATTTTTCACATAATGTGTAAGGTAGTGAAATGCAAGAAGGGAAAACTGTTTTGTGTGAAACACATTTTCTGACTGGGGAACTTTTAATAGGGTGAATTGTTTGTAAGGCTGTACGCCAACAGTTTCCTCTGATAGTTTGACTGATTTAGGATATCTGCTGTATGATGCAATGTAAAGTCTTTTTTGCCTTTTTTCAGGAAAAAAAAAAAACTAACTTGATGTTCTAGATTTAGTGTAGGTAGCGTTGGGGCAGGGGGTGGGGGGTGGGGGAGGGGAGTCACCGAATGTTTTGTCCTTCCTTTATACTAATGATAGTGCTTTAGAATGAGAATGACGCCTGAGATCTGGCAAACCGAGAAAAAAAAATGTTGCTATTGCAACTAAATGGCAAAAGCTAAAAGTAAGGATTTATCTTCAAACATAAAGCTGAGATATGAATAGAAGCAAAATGATTGGCTACTAGCTCTCTCTATTATGTAAATTTGAGAAATAAAAATTACTTGGCACTTTTAAAGGTAACTTCACCAAAGACCGAAGAGCCAGTAACCAGTAGCTCCAACTAGTCTCAGCATCACATCTTCTGTGCTCTTTATTTTTGCCGGACCAGTTTGCGGTTAGGAGAATGTGCCTTTTTTGTACCTTTGCATTTAGGTTTTCTAATTTTAATTGATGTATGGACACACACAAACAAAAAAGCATGAAGGAGGATTTGGATCCAAGCAGTGCCACACTTTACATCATCACTACAAGTGTTCAGTGTAAAGAAAACCCAATTTTGAAACTATGAAATTCCTGATTCATAAATACACAGTTATTTCTACTTTAGTACCTAGAAGATAATTCACTGTTATTAAAGCTCTTTTATTAAGACAATTGCATATGTTTGAAAAGCAATGGTAAATTAAGTTGTCTTCCAAAACTGTGTACTTGTCTGGTCAACTGTGTGTGATCAGTTATCTACCTCAGAGTCTATTTTCTTTTGTGCTGGGACAGGTTGCTGGCCCTCCCTGTTTCCACAGACCAAATCCTTCCTAGCTCAGGAGCTAGGCCTAAGCAGTTATTTCTTTCGAGTATTTTTTAGTTCTTAAAATTTATGCTTGTATTTGATTATAGATGTCAGTGACATTTCATAGTTTCAAAAGTCCTTGCTGCTCTGAGAAGTGTAGATTCTAGTGAAAATTACATAGTCATAAGAGAAATGTGTTTTTGTTTTTGTTTTTGTTTCCTTTTTTTAAAGTTGTGGTATTATTGGTTCTATGCTCCCTGGAATATTACTGCTTTGTGAAAGTCCAGACCGAACGCAGCGCCCTCTTTGTACCTAGTACGTTATAAACCTGGGTCTCTCACTACTTGATATTTTTGCATTAGTTAAGACAGAAATTTGATAGCTCAGTTAGAGAGGAGGGAAAATCTGCTGCTAGAAATGTCTGAACTAAGTGCCATACTCGTCTGGGTAAGATTTGGGAAACATAACCTCTGTACATAAAAAAAGAAAAAAAAAAATCAGTTAAACATCACATAGTAGACAGCCATTAAATTATAAAAAAATTAATTTATGAAGAAAGACCTTTTGTACAGATTGAAAAAAAAAAGATTTTCATAGAGATATCTATATGATCAAGAGAGTTAATTTTTTATTTTTGTTTTACTAGTGCCACAAACTTGCCAGTGGTAACTTATTTGTCCGGTTCAAGATAACTCTGTAGTTTTCTTTCCTAGGACTTGTTGTTAAACGCCAAAAGACATTTTTGAACTGTACATTTGATCAGATTGTTAGCTTTTTTCTGTTTTATTTCTTTTGAAAACCTTTGAATAAAAAACATCTGAAATTTTATTTTTTCCTGTCAGTTTCTTTTTAGGTTAAATGTGTATCAGAATTTCATTTCATTTCTGATCTCTTCCTTCAGTTCAGTGAATTGGTTGGAAATTGAGTTGCAAATTATTTTAGATTCAGTATGTATTCAAAATACATTTCCTTTGAAAGAATTGGAAAAACCATCCCACCGTCTCATTTTTGGCTATTTCAGTTCATGGACGCAAGGACAGCCATTAGCTCACCACGTTTCCTCTCGGCAAATTCCACCTTTGGTCTGTCCTTAAAGGTCAAAGAACCATATCCCTCTCCTCCCTCCTTCCTTCCTGCTACCTTTTGACGGTGGTACTGTCATTGCCCAGCAAGGGAGACGGAATAAAAACTGTCACTGTCTCATAAGCAGGTTCACAGGTAAGGGTTTCAAGATGGTCTCACCCCTGCCTTGATGACTTGGGCCTCCGTTCGTGACCTCATTTGGCTGTGCCCAGTAGGAGGCTCTGGTGCAACATTCATGGAGGAAAGACACTACACTCTTTCCCACACTGACATGCTTTATGAGAGACTCTTAGTATAAGAACTTGACTTTTACCCAAGGTAAATGAAATATTTTAGTGTAGTTATAAAGGTTTCTTTTTCTGCTGCCCAGTGACTCTGTCCTGTTGAAAGGAATGGGCAAGAAAAATATCCGTAGCCTCCCATTTCTGTCTGCCTCCCATGCAATGTGATATGTGAATTAAATACAAGAGGTTTAGAGCACTTCACTTGCCAGAGCCGAGAAAGCCCCAGTACTCTCTGGCTCCTTGAGTAAAGGAAGCCAAGTTCTCTGATGATAACCAGTGCATCAGAGCGTAAGATGTCGGGGCAGGAGCTAAGTGTGGCCTCGATGAGATGAAGGCAAGCTGCCAAGAATGTAAGCAGCGTAATCTCATGTTCTGTCGCATCCTTGGGGTCCCCATGCTCCTTCATAGGACCACCGACCAGAGGCAGGAAAAAAGTACTACTGGGATCCTTAGGTTTTGTTAACCTCATTTTTGTTCTTTTAAGATGGCTCATGTCACTGGAGTCCTGGGACACGCAGGGGCTGTCATTCATACAGAAACTGATAAATGCCTTTTCAGAGCACCTTTTCTATCTGAGCAACAGGGCTGAGCAAGCCAGATTGCTGATGAATAAAAAAGGAGCTATCTCTCACACATAGAGAGAGGACCTGCAGCACCCCTGGGGATTCACCCCAGGTTCCTCGGGTCATCATCAGGGGCCAGGGTCCGAGCAGCGGGGTGGAATTCTTGCCTTGGAAGGCAGGGAGGAAGCTGGCACCGGCTCCCTGGTGTGCATCCTTCCCTCTCTGTGGGCCAAAATGAGAGAGCAGTGGTGGATGGAACCCCGTTTTCTCCCATGCCTTTCAAGGGCAGTGGGGCAGGGTATATCCCCTGGAGCCTGCATTCTGCCTCTTCTCAAACTTCATAAATGCTGCTTAAAAAGTCACACGGAAAGGCCATGCCTCCCAGCCTGAGCAGGGGCTGAAAAATGTTCAAATGAGACCACAATAGCCTCATTCCACCAAAATAGCCAAAAAGGAGAAGATCCAGGGCCTTTGGATAAAGATCACAGACTAGTCACCACCACCCTCCTCCCACAATGCACGAAAAGCTTCAGAAGATGACAAGTAGGTGAAGAAGGAAAACTCAGAGCCAGAGTTAAAGAAAAGCCGAGCAGTTTCTTCCCCTTGAATAGCAATGTGATGAGATAAGCAAGGGAGTAGGGGGACACCAGCGCCCACGCTGGGCAGGCTGCAGGGCAATGCCCAGGGGGTCCAGCACACAGCTAGGGGGTGGTGCTGTGCGCCCATCCTTCGTGTGGGTGATCCTGGCCAGGCGATGGAATCTGAGTCCTGTGGAATGGCTCCAGATTGTCTCCCATCTTGATGCTCTGGATCTTAACAGGGCCTGGGAGTGTTCCCACTGAAGCCACTAGAGGGAGGACTTTGTCTCTCTTTATCTGCGTATGTGAGATCCTAAGGCGGGAGGCCCTGGCCTCGGAGAGGGTGCTGCTGGTGGAAATTGAGGTGTGCACACCGCTGGGGATTACAGGGTTCTTGAACTGGGAGTTAATGGTAAGAAGTGTTGCCCAATGCTGGCAGCTCCCTTCTGAGAGCATTGTTGCTGAGACTGGCAAGTAACTTATGTGACTTTTAAGATTCAAGGAAGCTGGAGTCAGGGAGGGAGCCAAAAACCTTGCCAGACCTTATGACTCCAAGTGCAAGAAAGTGCTGGCAGGTCTCTGGGCTGCTCAGAATTGAAAACAGGTGGCTTTGGATTAAATACAAGCTCTAATGCTATTGCTCCATTTTATTATTATTATTGTGTTTTGAGATTTGATCTAGGTTATTCCACTGCTCATTTACACAAAATACATAAAGGAGACTACAGGTGTCTCCTACCCTCTAGGATTCCTGAAGTCACTTCTGCTTGAATACTTACAGGTACGGGGCACTTCCCACCTTTCTTGGCTTCCTGTATCTTTTTGGACCAGCTCTCAAACTTGCTTAAAAAGTCAAGTTTGCATCTGTTAATTTCTACCTATCAATCAGCCTTAGTTCTGCCAACTGAGATGCCACAGAGTTAAGTCCGTCATTCCCATTTCTGAAAAAACAGAAGCATAGTGACAGAGGGTGTGTCAGTGATTGCCAGAGTTAGTGGACACAGGAGGCTGTGACCACGAAGGGATAGCACAGGAGAGTTTGGGGGAGGAAGAACCTATTTTTGTTCTGATGGTGGTGGTTACCCAAATCTATGTGTGTGCTAAAATTCATAGTGCTGTACACCCAAAAAAGTCTATTTTAATGTATGGCATTTGCTTTAAAAATCTTCTTAAAAAATGAGACAAGTCAGTCATCCCTCAAATATGGACAACTCTGGCTCCACAGATCTCTGGGTTAAACACTCCTTGCAGCTTTAACTGTCCCTCATTAGCTCTGGCTCCACACCACACCGGCAGCTCACCCTCCAGATGGACCACAGTGACTTGGGATACAATCCAGAACCCCAGGAAAACCCTGTCCCTCTGTTGCAGATGAAATCATTTCTTTCTTG
>NW_011495014.1:8970750-9002077 GCF_000754665.1 Bison bison bison
TTTCTTGACATCTCAGTTCTTAAAGCTTGCAGCCAATTAAAAACCCTGTGGGTATTGTTTTGTTTTTGTCACGACGATTGATTCTAATAAAGACATGCTATAGTCATTTTTAAATGAAAACATTTTCACGGCATGAAATGCAGAATATAAAGAGCGTCCCTGGGGGTGCAGTGAATAAAAATCCACCTGCCAATGCAGGGGACACAGGTTCAATCCCTGGTCCAGGAAGATTCCACTCCAGGAAGATTCCACATGCCTGTGGAGCAACTAAGCCCATGAATCACAACTACTGAGCCTGTGCGCTACATACTTAAGCCCACACACCCTAGAGCCGATGCTCTGCAACAAGAGAAGCCACCATAATGAGAAGCCCACGCCCTCCAACGAAGAGTAGTCCCTGCTCGCTGTGACTAGAGATAGCCAGCAAGAAAGCAATGAAGAGCCAACACAGTCAAAAATAATACTTTTTTAAAAGGTTTTTTTTTAAAAGAAAATAAGGTAAATAGAATTCAGGCATAGAACTGTAGATACAGTATGATCTTAATTTTGAAGCAGTATTTACAAAAGATGAAGGTACTTCCAAGTACTTACATATGGATGAAAAAATAAGGGAAAGTTTGTATTTTCTCATACTTTTCCCAATTATTCTAGTTGTCTACAATAAAAACATTCTATAATCAGGGGGGAAAGTTTCAAAAGAATCTTGTCAGGTTATCCTGAAATTATGCAAATAGCTATGTTCATTATATTGCAATTCAGTGCATTTGATTAATTTCTTGCATTAAAAAGTACTGCACCAGACATCAGAAGACACAAAGATGACACGATGTTGTCCCAGTCCCCAAGGGACATTCCTGTAGAGAGACAGTACGTAAGTGACACTGTTTCAAGGAGGAGTAACCAAAGTGTGATCTAAATAAAGAGCTTTGGGAGTTCTGTGAGCACATAAATGTGCTCTCCTGAGATTCTTGTCATTTTCACATCACCAACCAGTTAGTTCCTTTTTCACTGATAAGAATTTACTCCAAAGCAGCCATTTCCTCCCTAGTTCCTCTGCCTTCTGACAGATGAAATTGTCAGGCAGACAAACGAAGTCTGTTGTAGCTCTGGCCTTGCAGAGTGAGACTGGGAGCAGATGTCCGAAGAGTGGACTTTTCGTCGCTCCTGCTCTGAAAGTCTTGGGATGTGTAACAAGAAAGTATCATCTTGTTTTGGTTTGTGGTAAACAATGAAGTGTAATATATTTCCTAATAGTGTCTTCTTTTACCCGCCTTGGTCAAGTATTCTGCACACACAAGATTGTGGATTTGCAATCATCTGTATAGCCATCTCTCCCATGTCCATTGTTGTCTTGAGAACTCATATTTTTTACTTTGTTCACAGATATCTAGCCAGCAGTCTCATCATATCCACTTTGTTACACGTTGCTTTGACATATGCAGAATAATTATGTGTATTATTCCTAGCCTCCTTGCCTAAGAAATAACCAAAGGAACTTCTGTTCTTGCTATATGCATGATTTTCATCCTAATGTTTAACTCAGTTTTATAGAGAAGATTTTGTTTCTCTCAACTTTCACTCTCCCAGTGATTCTTCTGTCTGTCTCTGTTTTACCAACCTTTATTTTTACAAAGGTTTGAAACAACTTACCAGAAACACAACAAAACAAATGTAAAAATCAGAGCTTGGGACGTTAACTATGAAGAGAAAAGGAGAGCATAGGATGTAGCTCTGCAAGCCAAAAGGCCTCTGTCATCCCTATAGTTGAAAGTCAATGGTTTTGAGTTTCCTGGCAGCCAGAGTGAAAAGGAAGAAAGGTATACACATCTAGTCAAAGAGTACAAGACTACCAGATCCTCTTCGAAAAGGTATTTACTAGATTTAGAAGGGATGCCTGGAGGAAGCACTGGGCAGAGTCTTCCGCCGCCTTTCTGTGCCAACACAATCACACTTTCCCAAGGTGGTTTCAGGTAGGGCCCCTCAGTGAAAGCCAAGGCCACCTCCCAAAGCACCAGTCCATGAAAGGGACTGGAAGGCTATAGACTCATAGTGAATGTTCTCAACTGGGTCTCTCCTCAAATGTTCTTATGCAGTATACTTCACCGCTCTCACCAAGCCAATTGCTCTGCTTCCTTAAGACACATCTCTGCTTTGCAACAGCACAAATGTTCCAAGGGCTCCTTTCTCTTCCACATTGAGCCCCTCAATGGAAAAAAAGGTGCCAGCCCCAAGTCATCCTGCCTCTTACTGAGCACTCCCTGTGATGCCTGAGGCCCTATGCCCATTTCTTCCTTGTTTCTTCCTTCAATCAGAAGCAGCACCCTCCACCCCACCCACCCAGTGGGTAGTGGCTGGGTGGGCTGGTTTGGGCAGGCACTCACTGCTCCTTGGTGGCAAAGCCTGAGAGCTGGGAAGCAGGATCATGGTACGTTCCATTACCTAATACTGAAACTTTCCAAAGATTCAAAATAATACTGCTTCTCTAGTTTTTCATCAAATGACCCTTGAGAGCTGAGGAGGGAGCATAGGGACCTCCGAGGACATTGAAGTACAGCCTTGTGTGGCCCACCATGAACACAAAATCTCTCATGTTTTCTCAGTGGGAATCTTGTGTTTACCTTATAACATCTGTCTCTTTTTCCCCAAAGTGGTGGTGCCATTGAATTTGTTTCTTAATTTAAAAAAAAATTTTTTTTTGAAACATAAAAATTGTAAGTATAGTACCAAAAAGCTTTTATCTTGACATGTTCAAAAGCAGATCATCAGGGCTTCTCTGGTGGCTCAGTGGTAAAGAATCCCCCTGCCGATGCAGGAGACACAGGTTTGATCCCTGACCCCAGTGGTAAAGAATCCCCCTGCCGATGCAGGAGACACAGGTTTGATCCCTGACCCGGGAAGATCCCACATGCTGCAGAGCAACTATGCCTATGTGCCTACTGAGCCCATATGCCCTAGAGCAGCCATGCTCTGCAACAAGAGAAGCCAGCATACCACAACTAGAGTGTAACCCCTGTTTGTTGCAACTAGAGAAAGCTCACACAAAGCAGCAAAGACCTAGTACAGCCAAAAATAAATAAACATTATTTTTTTAAAAAAGCAAATTATCAACCCAATGCTCCATGACCCTCTACACACAAGGATATTCTCCTGCGTGATCACAATACAACCATCAAAATAAGGAAAGTCTTGCTGATATCACTAAGTATTCCAGTAATGCCTTTGTAGTACAAAGATCCAGTTTGAAATTATGCATTGACTTTAGTCATCTGTGTTCCTTTAGTTTCCTTCAGTCTGAAATATCTCCTCAGTCTTTAGTTGACTTCTGTGATTTGGCCCCAATTGAAGATCCCAGGCAGGTTATTTTGCAGAGTGTCCTCAGATTGGTTTGTTTGACGGTTCTGTGTGGTTCTCCCCCTTCAGCAGGAATATCACCAAAATGGAGCTGTGTTCTCCTCACTGCATCCCTCTGGGAGGTGCGTGATTTCAATTTGTCTCATTATTGATGGTGTTCCCTTTGGTCATTTAGTTAAAGTGGTGTCTCCCAGGTGTCTCCCCTGTAAAGTTACTACTTCCCACTTTGCAATTAATAATTAGTTTGTGGGGAGATATTTGAAACATATCAATATGCTAAACTTCCTCAAACTTGAATTTATTCATTGATTTATTTCTCTAAGTATGGACTCAGGGTTTTCTTCTTGTTCAATGAGTTCTAATCCATTACAATCATCACTCGTTTTGATGCTCAAATTGTCCCTAATGTGGCAAGTGGAAACTCTTAACTCCTGCAAGCCAGCTTATGTGTTTTTAAAGATGGGTCCCCATGATTCTTCAGGCATTTTCTTGCTTGCTGGCTCCAACAGATGTGCCAAGTTCACCTTGAACTCTCCCTGTTCCAGTCCTGGATTCAGCCATTTCTCCAAGGACTCCCAGTTCCTTTTAGCAGAGAATGGTATTTGAAAGGTAAGATTTGGGTACTAGATAATCTCTTTGCTACTGATATGTCAGTGTCCTCCAGCTCCATCAGTGAATAGGGTTAAAGAGTGTGTGTGTGTGTGTGTGTGTGTGTGTAGGTGTGCAACACACATTTACATCTGCATTTACTCCATGATCTCTACATATTGAAAAACATACGTCTGTACATCCAGATCTCCAAGTCTAATCGAACATGACAGAGTTCATTTTCCCTTATTTGCAAGTCTCTTTTCTGACATCAAAGAACCTGGCTTCTACCTCCTTGATACACATACTCATCTGATCAGATCCCCAGTGTGTGACCAGCCTCCCATCTCTGACACCCTCTCGGCCAGACAGGTGCCTCAGCCTTGCCCTCCTGCTCAGGCTGGGAGTCAGCGGTGGGAAGGAAGTTGGTTCTTCTACTCTGCACAGAGGGAGACAGAACCAACATCAGGGGGACAGGAATGGTCATTCTGCCATAGAGGGTGAGTGCTCTCCAGGGGAAGGGGGCCTCTGTGATGCCCTAAATTTGCCCCAGTGGCATCTGCTTTCCTCCCGCTGTCAGATGGAACATGGTAAAAGGCTCGAATCAGGAAGTTGAAGAACAGGAAAGTTGTTTTTGTTGCGGTTGTTTAGTCCCCAAGTTGTGTCTGACTCTTTGCCACCCCATGGACTGCAGCACACCAGTGGAAAACCCACAGAGGAGACATACAGAGAGACACGAGAGGATGGCAGAAAGAAGAGAAAGAGAGGAAGGAGAAAATCGTGACTTAGCGTTAATGTATGACAGGAACCAACACAATGTTATAAAGCGATTATCCTCCAATCAAAAATAAAGAAAAAATCATCATAATCTACCTACCAACCAGAAAATCAATTTAAAAAAAAAGGAAGGGTCTTAGGTAGGAAAACTAGTATTAGAACGTTTGACCAGAGGAGAAAAAAAGGAAGATAAGATGAATTCCAATGATTGACATTACTGACCTCCAAGCTGTCCTTGAGGACCTGGTGAACAGCTCTCAGCCACCAAATTCGATGTGCAGTACATTGGGGAGAGAGAGATTCCTAAGATGCCCACACTGAGTTGCCATCTCTGAGGCCCCAAATCCACCATCCTGTAGAAACTCCAGCACAGCAAACCCCTGATTTCCCAGGCCTTTTTCCAGCACTTCAATAGTGAATCCAGTCCAGTGTCACAAAGCACCAGAATAATTTCTTAAAGGTGAATCATCTCATTACCCATGAATTAATTCTGAAGCCTCTGAAATAAATACTTTTGAGTTTTTGAGAATGAAAAGAAGAACTACCACCTTTTATGGTCATGGAGAAAGCGTGAATTCACCAACCTAAACCATCTCATTTCTTTTTCTCCAATTGGCCCTTCCAGCAGCATTGGCCGGGGTGATGTCTCTACTTCCGGTCTCGGCTCCCACCTCATCCTACTGTGGCCTGGGGTCTGCCCCAGTTCTCCACTGCACTGTTCTCATCCCAGCGAGACCGGAATCAGAGGACTTTCATCCTGATCTGAATGATCCTGCCTGCACTTAGCACTGTTGACAGGCCTCCTCTTCTTGAAATTTCATTCTTCTGCTTGAGATTCTTCCACAGCCCACCAAGTCGAAATGCCTGGCTCCCTCACGACCTCATTTCCACCATCTCTGGGGTCTCACCTCCAGCCACACTCCCAACTTGAACTTTAAAATCTCAGAAGCTTTCTGTACGCTGCTCCTTTACCCCTTCTCTCACTTCTAGGATGGCCTCCCCAACCTGGATAACTTCTCTTTTGCCTTTATTCAACTCAGTACCTAAACTCCCTGAGAATAATTAGGCAATAAATAACTGCCTTCTTTTGGACTATTTTACAACTGTGAAATAAGCTAAGAAAAGTGCAAAGCCATAGATGTACAGCTCAAACTCTCATAGCAAAATGAGTACCCTCAACCACCACTCGGCTGGAGAAATAGAACTCAGCCCCTTCCCTTGGCCACCCCCCACCATGGTGCCCCTTGACCGTCATCAAACCCTCCTTCAGCTCATCAGGTAACACTTGTTGGTTAGTTGCTAAGTTGTGTCCAACTCTGGGATCCCATGGACTGTAGCCCACCAGGCTCCTCTGTCCATGGGATTTCCTAGACAAGAATCCTGGGGTGGTTTGCTATTTCCTTCTCCAGGGGATCTTCCCAACCCAGGGATTGAACCCACATCTCCTGCATTGGCAAGGGGGTTCTTTACCACTGAACCACCTGGGAAGCCCAGGTAACACTACACAGACTATACTGTTCATGTTCTCAGTTTTCTTTATGATTATATCACCTAAAATGTTTAGTTCTGTCTTTATTTGAATTGTGTATAAATGGAATTGTACATTCAATATTTTGTTGTAGCTGACATGTTTGCACAATATTATATCTTGAAGATTTAATCATGCATTTTTGCTTAGCTGTAATTTGTTTATTTTTATCATTACATAGTATTTCATTGTATAAATATACCACAGAGTGTCTGTTTTATTTTTAATAGACACGGGAGCTCTTGGCTATTCTGAACATGCTATGATGAAAATGCTCAGCGCGTCTGTGCCTGTATTTCTGCAAGGTATATGCCCAGCTTCCCTGATGGCTCAGGGGGTAAAGAATCTGCCTGCAATGCAGGAGACACAGGAGATGCGGGTTTGATCCCTGGGTCAGGACGATCCCCTGAAGGAGGAAATGGCAACCCAATCTAGTATTGTTGCCTGGAAAATCCCGTGGACAGAAGAGCCTAGCGGGCTACTGTCCAAACATTCACAAAGAGTCGGACAACACTGAGCTACTAAACACATATATGCCCAGGAGTAGAGTTGCTGGGTCATGGGGTTATGCCTAGCTTCAGCCTTACACGATAATGCCAAAATGTTTTCAAAGTGGTCATCACTGACCCTGAGAGTAGATGAAATAGCTGTCTTTCATGCAAAGAATACTTCTACTTGAGATTTAAAATAAAACAAGACAAAAAGCAAGAACTACAAGTAAGAGTCCAGGGGGTGAGAGGTAAGTACTGGCAAAGGTCAGGGAGGAAGAGGACCCATTGCCGAGGGGTCTAGCCCTCACCGGACTTGGAAGGTGAGGGTCAAGATAGAACCACTATAGCGCCCCATGTAGAGTTGTGGTGGCTTCTCAGCTGTGAACAATGAAAAATAGCTCCCTTCCTTTCTCTTGAAAAGAAGGAACAAGGCTTAACTAAGCAAGGATGTCATTCCTCCTTAGGGTATCCCAGTGCCTCAGATGTTTCTGTGGCGTCCACAGACATCCAAGGGAACTGTGGAACACACCAGGCTGCTCCTGGGCCAGCCCTCATCACCCTCCGCCCCAGTTCCCGCTGGCTCCGTCTCCTCAGCCTCAAAAATGCTCCTCCTCTCCTGGATGGCCAGTGGCTCTCACAGTTCTCTCCGAGTCTCAGCCCTTCCAGCACAAAGAAAAGCTGCAGGAGTCTCATGTGCCACCACCTGCGTGGGGTGTGGCGTGCTCTTTTTCCAGACCTTTCACTCCTCAGTCACAGGCAGCACCTGAGAGGGAGGCGAGTGGGCAGCGGGGGTGAGGGGGAGCGGTGCCGGTGGAGGTGGTATGTCTGGGCATTATTCTGAAGCCAAGGCTGAAGGGGGGCCCAGGTTTCCTCCTCTTCACTGTATGGAGAAGTTTGGACCACATCTTAGTCTTCACTGGGTCCTTCCCTTTCCCCACCCCCTCTCCAGTGCCCAATCAAGTCCCTACAGCTACCTAATCTGCCTCTTACCCAACCATCAACTCTGTAACAACTGGAGATGCAGGAGGTACCCAGTTCTTAGAACTCTGTAGCATCATCTGCCAGAAAATTGTCAAAATAACTATATAAATCTATAATGACTATGTGACTGGCACCCCCTGGAATTGTGCAGAGCACAGCTTTTTCATTGTATGCTATATTCTGCCTTATGGGTAATAAAATTAATGATTATATGCAAATTTCATGTTTATTAGTAATCCCAAACTCTTAAAATGGGGTGACCAGTGTGCTAACAAGGAACAATTATCTAAATGACACTAAAGGCTCCCATTAGATGGAAGATCCACCAAATAAGTTCAAGTCAGCCAGAAACTGCCAGCAAAGGGGACTTGATTTAATAAAACAGGCAGTGGATAGATTTGAATTTTTTCTATAGCTTAATGATTCTTCCCATGTGAACTAGAAGGATGCCACTTTGCAGAGTGTAGCAAGAGGTGACATCAAAATTCATCCTTCCAGTTCTTCATGATGAGGGGCTGGAATGAGGGGCCCAGGGCACATAGGCTCTGAATCGGAGTCCTTGGTAAGAGTGGCTGCACAGGGCTGTGCAGGGAGTGTTTGACTGAGGAGGGTAAATGACAAGCTCACCAAAACAACCGCTCAATCCAGTTGAAGTCTTTTTTCCTCCAATGTGTCTGCCCACAGGGATGTCTTTTTCTAATTCTCATGAGGACTAGTGCTATGCAAGATTTTCAAACTATTGCCACAAAGCCAAACCTCCTAACAGCCATTCTCTGAAACCAACATCTCTTTTGCAATCCACAAAGTCAAATACACTGGTTTGTCTAGCTTCTTTGTTAAATTATTTATAACTCTATAGGTCAATGAAATCTGTGTTCTAAGTTCAGCACTGTTTGCTCTTCCAGATTACTCTTTGTAACTCTCCGTAATTTATGAGACTGACCTTCAGGGTGGCATCACACAGTCTCCCTTGCTTCCGGCTTCTATCTGGGGTTGGCCAGTGTGAGCTACCTGTATCCAGTGGGCAGGAGGGAAGACTGATCAAGTTTTGTTGCCCATGCTTCTTCCTTGCGGCCCACAGATTGACAGTGTCAGCATTATGGGTAGAATTGTGCATGTGTGCATGCTAAGATGCTTCAGTCGTGTCTGATTCCATGAGACCCTATGAACTGTAGCCTGCCAGGCTCCTCTGTCCATGGGATTCTCCAGGCAAGAATACTGAAGTGTGTTGCCATATCCTGATGCAGGGGTTGAATTATGTACCCACCTAAATCCAAACTTGAAGGCCTGAACCCCAGGACTTCAGCAAGTATTTACAAATATGGCCTTTAGAGAAGTAACTGGGGCTTCCCTGGAGGCCCCGTTGGTAAAGAATCCACCTGCAATGCAGGAGACCCAGGTTCATTCCCTGGATGGGAAAGATCCCCTGGAGAAAGAAATGACAAGCCACTCTAGTATTCTTGCCTAGAAAATCCTAGGGACAGAGGGGCCTGACGGGCTATATAGTTCATGGGGTCACAAAGAGCTGACCACAACTCAAGTAACTAATCACTCCTCGAGAGATAATTAAATTAAAATGAGGGTGGCGCTAGTGGTAAAGAACCCGCCTGCCAATACAAGAGACATGGGTTTGATTCCTGGGTCAGGAAGATCCCCTGCAGGAGGAAATGACAAGCCACTCCAGTATTCTTACCTGGAGAATCCCGTGGACAGAGGAACCTGGTGGGCTACAGTGCATGGGGTCACAAATAGTCAGACATGACTGAAGCGACTTGGGATGTCATAGGGTGGGCCCGAGTCACATATGACTGATGTCCTTATAAGAAGAAGAGATTTGGACACACAGATACGTGCACAAAGGCAGGACCATGTGAAGACATGGGGAGAAGAGAGCCATCTATAAACCAAGGAGAGATGCCTCTGAAGAAGTCAACCCTGCCAGCACCTTGATCTCAGATCTCTAGGCTCTAGAATTGTGAGAAAATTAACTTCCATTGTTTAAACTGCTCAACTGTATTTCCTTTGTTAGGGCATTCTGGGCAAACTAATATAGTCTGTCTACCAAAATCACAGTGCAGACCACCACTCCCTGTGCTTGAGCCACAGTTCTCTCCCTGGCTTGTGTCACTGCTTCCTCCCTGGATTCCAGGCTTAGGGGAAGAGAGAAAGGGCTCCCTGCTGTTGCTGGCTGGTTTCCTTTTGCTTTGATTATAATGGGACATAATATAATAAATATAATATAAGAGATTATCTTTATTAAACTCACTTCAATTACTCCATTCACGTGCACCAGCAGTTACTACTAGGAGCTCAGACTGATTCACTTGTTCCCAGCAGTTTGCATGCTTTGTTCCTAAAACACAATGTCACCCAACAGACACAGACCAGGGCAGTTCATCCTGCCATCTTACTGTGTGAAAGACATTTTCTGAAACTTCCTTTGGTGACAAGAAGCTGTTGGAATATGCAGCCTAGTGGTGAGGTCTGCGTAAATAAAGACCCCAAATCTGTGGAGCCCAGGAAACACTGACACCCTCCTACCAGGGAATGAGAAAGTGACTGCTCAGAAAAAGAAATTCATGCTTTGGAGAGAACACGCTGGAAACTAATATTTATATTTATATGTACAATATTCCATCATTGTATAAATCATCTCCAAAAACCATGTTTTTTTCTCTGTTAAGAATTCTGATAAATACCCATTTTAAAAACTTGGAAGTGGGAGTTAAAAAATCATTTTAAAACATTTTAAATGTATAGTTTTAGACAGCTTTGAACATATCTCTATCTATTGATCGATCTATTTACAAAAATGGTGCTTCAACAAGGCTTCCTTGCCTTGTCCCTTTCTCTAGGTTTGGGCAATGGAGAGTACTTTTTCACTAGATTATGAGAGCAATTGGTTGAAGCCAAAAAAAAAAGATGGAAAATTTTTAATAAACTTCCAATAGAATCTTTGCCTAGTTAGTAGATGTGCTCCAAAACCTGTCAGGATGGAGTCATTACAGACAATTCATTTCTTGCACATCTTTGATGCATTGCTTTTAGATATAATAGTCACTAACCAAATATCAGAATAAACTGTGCTTAGATGATGTGACTCAAATCACCAAGTGGTAACATAAGCTTTTCAAGTGAGGCATAGAAATATAAAATGAGCATACAATGTTAACAGCATGCATATGTGCTAAGTCGCTTCAGTCATGTCGGACTCTTGTGAGCCCGTGGACTGTAGCCTGCCAGGTTCCTCTGTCCATGGGATTCTCCAGACAAGAGTACTGGAGTGGGTTGCCTTGCCCTCCTCCAGGAGATCTTCCCAACCCAGAGATGGAACCCACCGATGTTACCTCTCCAGTGTTGGCAGATGTGTTCTTTCCCACTAGTGCCACTTGCTGCTGCTGCTAAGTCACTTCAGTCGTGTCCAACTCTGTGCGACCCCAGAGACGGCAGCCCACCAGGCTCCCCCGTCCCTGGGACTCTCCAGGCAAGAACGCTGGAGTGGGTTGCCATTTCCTTCTCCAATGCAGGAAAGTGAAAAGTGAAAGTGAAGTCGCTCAGTCGTGTCCAACTCCTAGCGACCCCATGGACTGCAGCCTACCAGGCTCCTCCGTCCATGGGATTTGCCAGGCAAGAGTACTGGAGTGGGGTGCCATTGCCTTCTCCAGTGCCACTTGAGAAACCCATTAATAGCAAAGGAAGGGGGAAAAGGATTTTTGTGCCATCAAGAAAACAAAGAATTTAATATTATTTCACTTTAAGAAGCATTCTCTGTGTGTTTTTAAGAAACAGGGTATTAGTTCAATGGTACATGCCTAGCCATAAATAAAAAACAGTATTGGGAGAATCTGCTTAATGTCTTTTACTGATTCAGGTGAGTCATCCAAAAAGTTGGAGACCACTGAGCATTCCAGCATAAAGAGCTGCAAAAGAAAAACCCACTGTACCCGAAATCTTAGAACTTCAGGCTCACAATTCTCTCTTGTTCCAACTGACTTCAAAACCAGACAAGGGGAAGAGCACAAAACAGGAATGCTGTGCCTGAGGGCCCGCCAGTGCCACCCAGCCTCCCGCCCGAGCCAGGGGGTCAGCTCCTAAGGAAGAGCTGCCACCTCTCAGAGAGGTTGGAAATATTTGGAATGTGGTGGGAGGCCCAAGGACCACCCAGTAGTAAAAACGCAGAGGAAAGCCTTCCAAATAAAACAGGAGACAGGAGAGTGGCTCCTCTCCGGTTCCGCCTTCTGGCCTGGCCCCGGGGGGAAGCAGTCAATCCTCTCCTCCAACCCCCGCCTGCATCTTCCTGCACGCTTGACTGTCACAGAGGCCACATACCTTGGAAACAATGCTATCATACTGTTTAATATTTGGAGGTGACAGAAAACACCCTAGTCACGTCAGAGAAAATAGCCGTTTAGAGTAGACTACAGGAAAATGCCCCTGGCACTCAGCTCAGCACGCCTTCTCTTAAATGCCACCAACAAAACAAGAACCCAGCTCCAGGCAGAGCTCTGGATGATATGCATATTCATTACCTGGTCTTTCAGGCAGGGGCTATGAAAATACGTTGATGGAGTGAATGTCACTGTCGTGACTTTGAAATCAATGCTGCTTCCCAGCTGTTTTCTGTTATTGTTTTTTTTCAGGATTCCTCACTGATTAAAATTAAAATCTGGTCACGGAACCTGGGACCTGGAGAGCTGTTCATTTCTCTGCATTCCTACAAAGGCATCCTGCTGTTCCCAGCTTTTCTCCTTAAAGACACTGAGTGCAAGTCTCTCAGTCGTGTCTGACTCTTTGAGACCTTAAGGACTGTAGTCCCCAGGCTCCTCTGTCCATGGAATTCTCCAGGCCAGAATACTGGAGTGGGTAGTTGGTTGCCTTCTCTGGGGGATCTTCCTGACCCAGGAATTGAAGTCTCCTGCATTGCAGGCAGATTCTTTACCAGCTGTGATTCTAAATCGCCTTCTCAGCACTGAAAGATGCACCAACCAGCTTCATCTCCCTAGAGAAGCCCCTAGAGGAGATTATCTGAATGCTTGAAGAAGCCATCCTTCTTTGCAATTATCCAAAGGAGTCTATGATGGTGACAAGATATTCTTCCTGCTGCCCACATTCAGAGTTGCTAGCTTTGTGACTTAGATACTGGGAATTTGTTGTCGTCTTTTAAATGTATTTTTTAATTTTTAGTTTATTAAAAACATTTTTTTTTTACTGCGCTGGGTCTTCGTTGTGGCCTGGGGGCTTCTCTTGTTGCCCTCTGGTATGTGGGATCTTAGTTCCCTGACCAAGGGTCAAACCCACATCCCCTGCATTGGAAAGCAAATTCCAACCACTAGACCACTGGGGAAGTTCCTGAGCTTTGTTTTTAAAGTCCATTCAGTTGTGGTCTGAGTAGAAATTAATGGGATTTTGCAATCTAAATGAGGTGAGCTCATTCCTGAGTTTTGCTAAACTTCACTATTCAGCCTCCTGCTCCACTCACAGGGGACCTTCTAAACCCAGGAACCTCTGGCCGAATCAAAACGCAAGTACTCTGCCCAGAGCCACACTCGGTGGAGCCAAGCAAGGCTGGCAGACACTGCCATGTTCCATGACTATGGCCTCCCAACCAGGTTTTCCTTCTTTTCACTCCTGCAAAGAATAAAAAGGTCACATGATCCCAAATTATTTTTCCCAGATGACTTTCCCAATGGGTACCTGGGGCATCCAAACTCCCTCCTACCAGGAAGCATTTGTCATTTTCTCCACACACCATGCTCCAGCAAAACAAGATTTCTCACGTTAAAGGATGAAGCACACACTTTCATCCAGCAGGCTTTTTGAAGAATGAAGGTGAGACCTTGATTTACTGAGATTTGCCTGCCCTACTCTATGATGCAAACAGATTCCTGGGCCTTGTGGCAGCCTTGTCCTTCATGTTTTGTGGCCAGGGCCATACCTATCTTGGCTGGAGAGCTAAGAGTGGAATTTTAACTGTAAATTTTCTTGTGTTTAATAGACAGAAGTCAAAAGGCCACGTTCTGTCTCATATACACATGAACAACTTCCACTGTGTTACTCATGTATATCTGAGTTTAGTTAAAATACTCCAACACTTGGGCACTATTGAAAACATTCTTCTTCTTGTTTAATCTCTTTAATGTGCATGTGGGAGGGTGAAACAGCACGCGGAAATTAATCAAAACCTCACTTTGTTTCAGATAATGTTTTGTTTTTTAGGGAACAAAGCCATTTGGAATCAATTCCATCATTATACACACCAACCATGGAGCCTCTCCAAGCTTCTCTTGGAGGTCGCATTAGCCCAGACCTACATGGTTGTTTAAGGGGCAGTTGTAGTAGAATGAAGCACACAATAGGTCTATACTCAAAAGAGGCAAGATCAAGTTCCAGCTATGATAACATTGTACCCACTTGGCAAGCCACTTAATCTTTCCTGGTACCTGTTCATCTGTAGCTGTTGACTTTACAAGGTTATTATGTGAATTCAGTACATAATGGGTGTTACATTTATTTTTATTCAGAAGTATTTTTCCTGTTATAAGGCAAAAAATGTGAACAAATAGAAGCTCAATAACTATGGAGATAGTAAGGAGAGACTTAAAGTCAAACAATGCAAGCATTGATTGGTGTATGCAAGCATAGATTGGTATAGCTCCTTTGGAAAGTAGGTGCAATGCATACTGATGACACTGAGTAGGTAACGCTATCTTCTTTGATCCAATTATTCCACATATGAGTTTGTCATTGAAAATATAAAAAAAGGGCGGGGGAATCTTCATGTGTAAAAGTATTTTTTTCATAGTATATTTTTGTCATGGAAAGCAAGTGGAAACAACCTAAATTTTAAGTGAATAATGAAATTTAGATGCTTAGAAGATGCTTAAATTCTTAAAGTGTTAAACGAATAGAAATGGATTCAAAATACACATTTTGTGTGATTATATGCAGAATCATTTGTACCAAGAAAAATAAGCATTAAAAAGGACTGGAAAAAAATAGGACAAGATTTCCAACAATAATGGGTACAATAAAACCAGAAGATGCTTTGAATAAAACCACTATATGAACTTTTGCCCCTTTTTGCATTCCTAATACCTTATACATATATGACACTGTATATAGTAAGTGAATTTCTTAAGCGTTATGCCTTAGCTCCTAATTACCTAGAATACTTGTTTCAACCAACTCTCCAATTAATCAAAGTTCACCTTAATTAGCACTGCAAAATAGTTTTGAAATACTTTTTTCTGATGGTCTATTCTTATTTTTTCACCCAGCCATCTGTAAGATCATAGACATTCAGGATCTAGCACATTTGGCATTTGGTCAAATAGCAAAAGCTTAGATTTAGTCATTGAGTGTCACAAGGCACAACATCAAAGGAATTTTCCAGCATTGCTCCCCACATACAGCCGGGCTTATGTCACTTGAGCCTGAAGAATGCCAAGCAGTGAGCAGCGAGTGGTGGCTGCTCATGGCAGGGGAGCTAGTGTGTATGTTTCTATCAACAGGGTAATGGGTGAAAGCCCAACAAGGAGTGTGCAGGGACGTTTTCATTGTAGACAGCAGATTTCAGTGAAAGTTCATCAGCATTATCATTGTGAGTTAAGCATAAGGAGGGGATACAATAAATAAAACCTCATTAATTTATAGAAATAGAAGAAAAGTATCCAAAAGGGGCAACTCCATGAGTATTTGGTTCTCTGACCCACAGGGAGTCATATTTATTGCCTTCAGATGAGAGACATCTCTAGTGGTTTTCCTTTGTAATAACATTATAAAGTATCATTTTGGGTTTCTAGCATGTCCTACAGGCCTCTCTATGCCTCCCTTGGAAACAGCACCACACTCAGCATACAGTGGAGTTGTCCACTTGGGAAATGGATGCTAGCCTGTGTTGGGGCAACCCACAGAGGAAATGACTTTTGCAGAGAAGGAATAACATCTCTAGGGCAGAAATTAACTCAGTCCTTGAATTTCAAATAGAAATGTTTCCTCACACCTGAGCTTACCTAAAGAGCAAAAGAATGAACATTGACCTCAATTATAGGGAAGGAAAAGCCCCTTGAAGGCTCATGGGATCACAGAGGGTTAGAAATGAAGAGTCCTGATATTCCACCACCCACAAGATACACACAGGAGACAGTTTAGAGAGGTTAGGAATTTTTTTGAGATCACACAGCCAGGAAATGATGGAGTCAAGAATTCAGCTCCAAGTCCCCTAGCTCTCTGCAGCTCTGTTGTTCTTCAGTTGCCAAGTCATGTCCAACTCTTCGCAACCGCATGGACTACAGCACACCAGGTTTTCCTGTCCCTCACCACCTCCCGGAGTTTTCTCAAGTTCATGTCCATTGTATCTGGCTTCTACACAGATATGACAGGGCTTGTGATCTGCCGGACCGTCACCAGAACTGTTCTTCAGACATTCAGGAAGTGGTGTAGCATGATGGCAAGTGCTTTGGAGTCAGACCAGAGTCTAAATCTGAACTGTCACTGGCTAGTGTGTGACCCTGGGCAAGTCATCTCTCTGAATGTCAGGCTCATCTATAAAGCCAGATCATAAACCCAGCCCCACAGTGGGGTGGGAAGAATTAAATGATATAATGACCTCAAGTGCTGGACAGGCCACAGGGACTCAATGAACAGGATCTGCCCCTACAATCTTACTGCTGTTCTTGAAAGCAGATCCAAAGCCCTGCATAGTCAGCTCAGCTACGGAGGAAGAATGTGGTCCAGATGCTTCATCCTTCTTCACAAGAGCTGTATGGCTATGTCTGAACTCTTTTGTGCCCAATCAGAATAAATCAAATCCAATCTAAACCATTTAGTGCTTGGCACCATTTGTGATACTAATTCATCAGTTTCTATTTTCTAGTTTACCCAAACCAGCCATTTCTAGAGGCTAGCCACTTTAAACTAAGCCTGCCAATAAAATACGACTCATCTTGAGAAATACCACCATCTTTCTGAAGGAGTGTAAATATAAATATACACAATATAGAAAAAATTTTTAGTTTATTTTTTATTGAAGCATAGTGGATTTACAATGCTGTGTTATCTTCTGGTGTACAGAAAAGTGGTTTATATATTCTTTTCCATTTTCCATTATGGTTTATTACAGGATATTGAATATAGCTCCCTGTGCTATATAGTAGAACCTTATTGTTTATCTATTCCATATATAATAGATTGTATCTGCTAACCCCAAACTTCCAATCCTCTCCTCCTCCATCTGCCTACCCCCTTAGCAACCACAAGTCTGGTCTCTATGTCTGTGAGTCAATACAGGGAAATTTGATAGGAGTTTGGTCTTCAGCTTGGATGCCAGTTCAACTCTAAATTTGCCCGGTTCTATTTTGGGGCATTAAAATCTATATGTGCTTAATATCTCAGCCACGCTGCCATCCATGAGGTTTGAATATCCTTTATGGAATGAACTTGATCCTCCTGCCTTACTTTTGGTCTCTCTCCAGAGAGGCTAATGTGCTGGCATAGCTCTGCCATTTGTCAGCCAGAAGTCTGGTTACACATTTGCTCGTCAATCTAAACCTAACCTATTCATACGCGCACTTGGGGTTTCCTGTAAATCAACCAGACGTTCTGTCACTCACCAGCAATATCTCTCCGTAGCGTTCTACACCCATGTGCCTTCGTGAACGATTCACTATGTTTGTGGAAGAAGCATTCAAACCAAAGTGCTTTTTCAGGAATGGTGACACCAGAATGTTATAAATCTGTTCATTACCACAAGGATAAATGATATTTCTGCCAAAGACTTTTGATTACGGGTACAGTAATGCATCTCAACACTTTCTGAAATTTAAAGGTCTGTCCTCAGAGGTAAGTAGGATAATGCATGACTAACAAAAGCCAACCCCAAATTCCGGAGCTAAACTGTCCCTGTCAGTGTACTTGATCGTTTCGAGCAGACGCTGCCTTCGAAAGTTCATAATGTTATTTCTATTCTCCTGATATTAACGTCCAGGTAAGGCTGACCCCATGGTTTGTTAAAGGGCAGGTCCTTCTTAACTTAGCATGCTTTATTGTGAAGTTTCTTATATTGGAATTCACACACGCTTTTCAACAGTTGTGCTTCAGGAGTCTGCTATGGTTTAAGGACGAGATTTCATAGAATTATCAGTTCATCATTCATTAAAATATTATAACATTCAGTTGATTTGTCTCTTCAGAAGCTTAAGATATTTGTTTCCGATTAGAGTAATTAGTTGTTAACATTGTTTTTAAAATAGGTGATTTGACTCTAGCCCTCACTAGCTCTTCTGGCATCTGCAAGAGGTACAAAGCAACCATGGAACTGGAAATTTAAGCAAGAGAAATAGCAGTTCTTACTGACACGTGCACCGCGTTGTGGTGGCCGGTTAACTCCAGTGTTTCAGCATTGTAGAATGGTGTTTACATGTAGAGTTAATTCATGAAAACTATGGATGAAATGAAGAGGGGAAAGCCTCCAATCTAGCATATCTTCAAAGAGCACGTTTTATTCCCACAAGTGCCTGAAAATGCCTGGTGTCATTACTATTCACTTTTGTATCGTTACTATTCACTTCAAGCACTTGGGGATATGAGTATCAGTGCTGTAAAAAAAATCCAGTATCTGTGAAAATCCAAATAGTGTTTCCTCTAAAATTAAAGACTCACAGATAGAGCTGTATCATATTGGCTTTCAAGATGTCCAAAATGAACAGAATATACATTCTGGTCAGAGAGTAATGGTGGTTCCTTACAGTTTTGGATTCTGAACAGGCTCAGCAGATCATCATTAAAGTTCTCGAGTCTGGGTTTCAAACATCAAGTCGCTTTTTGATAGCATAAAGATTAGTGTCTACCGAAGTAAAATTCTGTGCCTCAGTGAAGTGTAGAAATACCTTCCTTCCCAAGCCATCTCTCCTCTTCATTCCTGTTCATTCTCAGGGCAGCTGTTTTCCTCTATCTGATGTACACCCTCTAGTGTTTCCTGGATGAAGTACAGAAACTAAAGCTCAATTTACAAATAAAAAACATTATTGCAGTCTTGAAATATTATCCCCAGTTAGCATACTCTAAAGCAAACTTACCACCAGATGTTTTGACATGAACTTTAAGTGATTGCCAAAACTTTTTCAGCTGAGAGTCTCAAAGCTAGATTCTTGTAATCCAACTTCAGATCCCAAAAGAGGACATTGACTTCTACTCTATTAAGCTTAGATTCCTTTCCTTAGAATTCTTATATTCTAATTTACGTTTATTGGGCTATGCAGAGCAGGGAGGTGTTCAGTAAGAACTAAAGCATGCCAGCAAGCATTTCTTTGACCTATTTTCCAGGGATAGAACTTACAATGAATTCTCCTAAGTTACTCAAGAGGTTCAGGGTATTTTTGACTCAAGAGAGAAGTGATTAATTTTTTAAATGGCTTTACAGAAACCATGGGCGTATTTTCCGCCATAGAACCCCTTAGGTCAAACCAGAAAGAGTAGCCATTTGGGAAATGTATTCCTTATGAGCACTTTTTCTTGACAGAGAAGAAAATATATTTCCAAACCTGTCAGCTGCTGTCGCTGCTACTTTGGAAGCCAGCCACAGCTGATTGTGTGAGCTAACTATAGGCCAGGGTCATCTGGGGATCCACCCTCTTCACAGGGATGGCACCCACAGCTCGCCAGAGCATGTGGCCCGCCAGTTCAGCCAGAACAGCCCAGAGAGCTATTTTTGGTTGGCCTTCCCACTAGAAGACCCTGGACTGTCCTTCATGCCACCAGCATCCAGCTTCATACTTAACTATTCTCCACCGTTATCTGATCTCTTCTCTTCTTCACACCCTCTTTTGAGTCCTGTGTAGCAGCTTGATAGATACATCTAATCGTACTATTAACACTGATCTTTTGCTTACACAGCACAAAGCTCATCACATACAGCTCTGCTGCTGTGCTGTGCCCAGTCCCTCAGTTGTGTGTCTTTATGACCCCATGGACTGTAGCCTACTGGGCTGCTCTGTGCACGGAATTTATTTACCATGAAGGATACTGGAGCGGGTTGCCATTTCCTCCTCCAGGGGAATCTTCCTGACCCAGGGATCAAACGTCTCCCATGTCTCTTGCACTGCAGGCAGATTCTTTACCACTGAGCCATGGGGGAAACATATATAGCTCTACTACATATAAAATTATTTCAACCAAGTGCCTGAGCGAGAAACTTCAGACTAATTTCGCCTCTTTCATGTCTATAGTCATCCACCACCTCCCATCACTTGCAGGCCTAGTCCATTCATATTCCCAAAGATCTGTTGTTGATCCTCTCCCCTTCCATGCTTCCTGTCATCACAGTTTACCCACGTTTGCTTAGACTTCTGCAGTAGCCTCCCAGTCAACCTTCCTGCCTCCAATCACCAATATTCTCCATAAGCTATCTTTCAAAATTATAAATCAGAATGTATACCTCTTCTGTTTAAAATCCTTCCATGTTTCTCCATCACCTATGAGATAAATTTTGACCCCTCTACACCAGCATCCTTCAAGATCCAGAGAGTCTTGCCTACTTTTCCAGCTCATCCCTTATCATTCCCTTTATGCTGTCTTTCCATCTTTGCTTTCATCACATAAATATAATCTATGCTTTGACCAAATTAATTACTTACTCTCCCCTAAGCGCACCATGCTATTTCATGTCTCCAGAGCTGCCTGGTGATCTTATCTACCTAGTGAATTTCTAGTTTTCTCCCATTACGATTCAGTTTGACCATCACCTTTTGGATGGAGCTTCCCCTGACACTCTTCACTCCTTGCACAGCTCACACACACAAACATATGTAGTTAGTCCCTTGATTCTCTGCAGGCCATTGTTTACTCTTTCTTCTTGTATCACTACACACACACACACACACACACACACACACACACTTTGGGCTCTCCAGTTAGACTACGAGGCTTTTAATGTAGGAAACTTACATTATTGATTTTTGTGTTCCCAGACATTATTTGCCAGACCAGGGGTGGAGACAGTGAACAAGACAAACATAATCGTTCCCTCCACAAAGCCCACAGTTCAACCATCTCTCCATTGTCCCTTGAGTCTGACCTTTATACAGGACTCTGTCTGTCTGCATTGAATATGCTCCTACCTGCCATCCCTCTGGGCTTGTGGAAGTCTTGCAGTTCATCATGGCATCATTCAAGTCTTCTTGCCAAGCCTTTCTCTTACAGGGAAGTGGGTTATGAATTGGTTAAAGGACCATATCTAAGGATGCTGTGTACAAAACCAATGCTGATCATAAGGAGGCTTCTAGAAGTACCACCAAGGCCTCTGTCATACCTATATTTTGTGTCAATTGGAGGTTTTGCTATACAAAGAAAGCACATGCTTACTCCTTGTGTGAACAAAGTGAAGCTGGTTAACAGTGATATCCAATCACAGAATCAATATGTATTGATTATCTCTTGCCACACAGCAAATCATACCAAAGTGAGGGGCTTAAAACAACAAACATTTATTAATATTATCTCGCAGTTTCTCTAGTGCAGAGAACTCAGACCATCCCTGTGAGCAGACAGGAAAAATGCTCAGTCTTCACTGGGGAGACTCCCATCTGCTTGAGGGAAATGAAAGGACAAGACAAGTCTAAAGAAATCCAGGGGAGAAAAATGGCAACATACTCCATGACAGGCATAGGAAAGAACAACACTTGAGAAGAATTTAAAGATATATCCTGGGCTCCCATTTTCACTCAGCAATAAGGCAACAAAGCCCTTAGTAAGCAGCTGCTCCCGTGTGATAACCCACAAGCTCCAACTGAACACAGTCCTGACACTGCCTTTTAGCATGCAAATTGGCATTTACCCTATAGTCATCTTAGAGGGCCTTCCTGGTGGCTCAGTGGTAAGGAATATGCCTGCAATGCAGGTGACATGGGTTCAATCCCTGAGTTGGGAAGATGGCCTGGGGAAGGAAATGGCAACCCACTCCAGTATTTTTGCCTGGGAAATCCCATGGTCAGAGGAGCCTGGCAGGCTACAGTCCACGGGGTCACAAGAGTCAGACATGACTTAGGGACTAAACCACTACCACTGTCTTACAGAACGGTTGAGAAAGATACCCCTGTCTCAATCAAAAATGTGAAAATTGAAGACAGACCAACAAGGCTCTGACTTTGTGGAGGAGAGAATATTTTTGTGTATTAAATACACAAGGAAAATAGTCATATATTTTTATCTTAAGATGCTATTACTATGCAGCTTCGTTCATTCATTCTTTCATGTTGCCCACCTGGATCTGTTTTCATTTGAATTTTCCACTCTTCCAAGCTAAGTCTTTGGCTTGTAGGGTTTTACTTCTTGTTGCACCCCGCCCTTTGTAAAAGATGGGGACTGGTGAGTGCTGCCAGCAAATATTTGATCGACTAATTGACAGGATGGGTCAAGTTTCTACACAAAAAATAAATGTGAAGGAAAGGTCCCCCCCTTCCTCATTTAGAGAATTTTTTGTTAAACCCTGATGGCCAATTCCTATCGCATCGTTGTATTTTAAGCAGGGGACAGCTGGAGCTCACTGCCTGCGGCCTGCCCAGTCTTTATTCTTTCACTGAAGGCAGGAAACAGCAGGACTCTGCACATAGCAGGCTCATCAAAGACAAGCCACTGACGTGGGCACTTAGTAAGAATAGGCTTGCTGGCCCAGTGCTGGCTTTGGGGAGCCACATGCAGGCACACACTGAGGAGCGCTGAAAGCAGTCTTCTCCCATCATCCTTTGCGGGTGGGGGGAACGAGGAACAAGGCTCCTTCCCTTTTATAACAAATGACCTATTTCAGTGAAATAAGGAAGGGAGGGCAGCCATGCAGTCAGCCAGTCAGTTCTACGCCACGTTGTAGCGATGTTAGTATTTCATACCAGTAATTCTGTCTAACAGAAACTCATCTTGGCTTTTTCCCATTCCTTTTAGCAAGATTGCAGTTGTAAATCAGCCAGAGTGTCCTGGAGGCTGCTTCAGGTTGGTTGTTGTGAGCAGTATAGGGAGAGGAATCTTCAGAATAATTTAGAATACGAGTCTAAGAGGGAAGGTCAGTTTTGCTATTTAGAATCAGAGCACTGTGCCAAACTTGGCTTTGAAGGGATGCTCTAAATGTCGGGCTTGGAATCTGAATATAGAATATCTAATAAAACACAACAATTCATGCTTTTACCCCCACATGACTTAGTTCAGGTTCTCAGTTCTGACCTCTGAGCCATCCTCTAAATTTGGGAGGCCACTTTAATAATAATCCATTTTGCATTGCTGCAGTCCCTTTTTAGTCATAAGAACAAGTTTTATTCACAGCTCCAAGAGGACAACAGGGTGGGTGTTTTTGTGATCTGAAGGGCATTATGAACAGAAACTGAATTTGTAGGGAGACTTCAGGTCCTGGCCCTCTCTCTCCAGACTCTAGCTATTTTCCTCCTCCTCCACCCAAAGTCCCCTGGCAGACACATTTCTACTCTCTGTTTCTATGAGTTGTTTTTGTTTTGTTTTGTTTTTTTTACGATTCCATAGATAAGAGATACCTTGCAGAACTTGTCTTTCTGTCTAGCTTATTTCACTTAGCATAATACCCTCAAGGTCCATCCATGGTGTGGCCAGTGGCAGGGGTTCTTCCTTTCTCATGGCTGAATAATATTATAGTGTTTACATGGAACACATCTTCTTTGTCTGTTTATCTATTGATAGACACTTGGGTTGTTTCCACATACTAGCTATTGTGGATAATGCTCAAGTGAACACGGACGTGCAAATATCTTTTTTATGTGCAGTTTTCTTTTCCTTTGGATAAATGTCCAGAAATGGGATTGCTGAATTGTATGGTAATTTGATTTTTAAGTTTTTTGGTCTTACTTATGAATACAGTGTGATTATAGGCAAGTACCTTGACCTCTCTGGGCCTTTCCTTCTTTATATCTAAAATTAAGAGACAGAGTTATTCAAGGAATGACTCTGAGAATTGAGAAAGCATTTTTTAAAAATAATTTTATTTACACTTTTGGTCGTGCTGGGCCTTCCCCGCTGCGTGGGCTTCTCTGCAGTTGCAGCGGGTGGGGCCTCTCTCTAGTTGCAGTGCACGGGCTTCTCACGGCAGTGGCTTCTCTTGCTGTGGGATCTAGGACACTGGGGCTTCCGTGGTTGTAGCTCCCAGGTTCTAGAGCACAGGCGCAGTAGTTGTGGTGCACGGGCTTAGTTGCTCCACATGTGGGATCTTCCCGAACTAAGAATTGAACCCACATCTCCTGCATTGGCAGGTAGATTCTTTGCCACTGAGCCACCAGCAAGCCTAGATTCTTTTTTTTTTTTAAGTATTAAGAAAGTGGAATTAGAAACTGTAGTGCAGGGAGATGAATGGCTCAAATTGCTCCAATAGCAGCTGCAGAATCAAGACTGGAGTCTATATTTCATGACCCAGAACTCAGCCTGGCAGCAGCTGGTTTGTTAACTGAATGCAGACATGTTTCTCTCTGAAGTCAGTCCCTCTGAGCTAAGGAAGGATTGATATGAGACACAAATTAAGTAGAGCATAAAAGATCAGATTTATCCAATTCCGGGGACCCTCATCCATGTAGACTACAACTCCTGCCAGGTTTACCTACCCCGCCTGGCAAGTCACAGACACACACAGGACTCAGCAGGCATTCCTTACTGGAAAGAATTTAATGCAGGGATATCTATGACGGCCCCATGGTTGGGGAGCATGAGTGAGGAGGGGACTTGGACACAATCCATACAAAGAGCTACAATCCATAGATTTGGGCTCCATTGCAACTCTCCGCCTAAACCTCTTGTTCTGGCCGGGGCCCTGTATCCTCAGCAGATTTGCCTCTTCCTTGGGTGCCTACGAGCGCTCCCCCTCAGTCGGGTCACTACTGAATTACACAAAACACATATCTCCCCTGCTGCACTGGATCTCTAAAGACCCCCACTCTCTGTGGAGATAAAAGGAAAACTGAGACCCCTGGAGACAAAACACAGCCCCCTCCCAGAAAAGCATCATTCTTGGTCAGACCCTCTCTAGCTTTTTATAGAAACCACTGAGAAAGTAAGAACACCTCAAGTAATACTTAACTCTGAGCCCACTGTTTTAATTATTAACATTTGGCAGCCAAAGGAAGCAAACAATAGCACTTCATTCAGACACTGAAGAAGGAAAAAGGAACTTCTCATACCCTGGTCTTTATAAGCTGCTTGAGCAATCACTTTGAATGAGCACATGCAGCCTTCACACATACCAGCAAATGCTCCAAAGTGGGATGATGGGTTCATTCACTCTGCAAATATTTATTGAACTCCACATACTTCCAGGTGCTAGGAATACACTGGAGAACAAACAGACAAGAATCCCTGTTCTTGTGGAGCTTATATTCTAGTGAGAGGTATAGAAGGCATTTTTTTAAAATTATAGTTGTTTACAATATTGTATTAGTTTCAGGTATATAGCGAAGTGATATGTACATATATATATTTTTACATACACACACACACACACACACACACACATATACATATGTATATTGTTGTTCTTTAGTCACTAAGTCATGTCTGAGTCTTTGCAACCCCATGGACTGTGGCCTGCCAGGCTCCTCTGTCCATGAAATTTCCCAGGCAAGAATACTGGAGTGGGTTGCCATTTCCTTCTCCAGGGCATCTTGCCAATCCAGGGACCAAACCTGTGTCTTCTGCATTGGCAGGAGGATTCTTTACCACTGAGCCACTGGGAAGCCCATATATGTGTATGTATACATACATATATTCCTTTTCAGATTCTTTTATTATTACAAAATATACAAGATATTACAAGATATTGAATATAGTTCCTTGTGCTATAAATTCTTATTGTTTATCTACTTTATATACAGTAATGTCTATCTCTCAATCCTATTGTTGTTGTTCAGTTGCTCATTTGTGTCCAACTCTTTGCAACCCCATGGACTGCAGCATGCCAGGCTTTCCTGTCCTTCATCATCTTCTAGAACTTGCTCAAACTCATGTCCGTTGAGTCAGTGATGCCATCTAACCATTTCATCCTCTGTCATCCCCTTCTCCTCCTTTCCTAGCATCAGGGTCTTTTCCAATGAGTCAGCTCTTTGTATCAGGTGGCCAAAGTATTAGAGCTTACCCTAAATTAATCCTTCACCCCCTACCTTTCCCTTTTGGTAATCATAAGTTTGTTTTCTAAGTCAGATTCCACATATAACTGATATCATAGGATAGATGTCTTTCTCTGTCTAACTTCATTTAGTGTGATAATCTCTAGGTCCATCCACATTGCTGGAAATGGCATTATTTTATTCTTTTTTATGGATGAGTAATATCCCATTGTGGGGGCTTCCCAGGTGGCTCAGTAGTAAAGAATCTGCCTGCCAGTGCAGGAGACACAGGAGACATGGGTTCAATCCCTGTGTCGGGAAGATCCCCTCGAGAAGGAAATGGCAACCCACTCCACTATTCTTGCCTGGGAAATCTCATGGACCGTGGAGCCTGGTGGTCATAGGGTCCCAAAGAGTTGGACATGACTTAATGACTAAAAAACAATAAATATTCCACTGTATATTTATACCATGTCTTCTTTATCCATTCATCTTCTGATGGACATTTAGGTTGTTTCCATGTCTTGGCTATTATAAATAGTGTTGGTATGAATATTAAGGTGCATGTGTCTTTTCAAATTAGAATTTTTATTTTTTCTGGATATATGCCCGGGAGTGGGATTGCTGGATGAAAATAGAGCTGGTAGCTCTATTTTCACTTTCTTAAGTAACTGCCATATTGTTTCCCATATTGTTACCAACAGTGTAGGATTGTAAGTTTTTTCTCTTCACCCTCTCTAGCATTTATTATTTGTAGACATACAGGTGGCCAATAGGCAGGTGAAAAGATTCTCAACATTGCTAATGATTCAGTTCAGTTCAGTTCAGTTCAGTCGCTCAGTCATGTCCGACTCTTCGAGACCCCATGAATCGCAGCACGCCAGGCCTCCCTGTCCATCACCAACTCCCTGAGTTCACTGAGACTCATGTCCATTGAGTCAGTGATGCCATCCAGCCATCTCATCCTCTGTCGTCCTCTTCTCCTCCTGCCCGCAATCCCTCCCAGCATCAGGGTCTTTTCCAATGAGTCAACTCTTTGCATGAGGTGGCCAAAGTACTGGAGTTTCAGCTTTAGCATCATTCCTTCCAAGGAAATCCCAGGGCTGATCTCCTTCAGAATGGACTGGTTGGATCTCCTTGCAGTCCAAGGGACTCTCAAGAGTCTTCTCCAACACCACAGTTCAAAAGCATCAATTCTTTGGCGATCAGCCTTCTTCACAGTCCAACTCTCGCATCCATACATGACCACTGGAAAAACCATAGCCTTGACTAGAGAAATGCAAATCAAAACTACAGTGAGGTATTACCTCACATTGATCAGAATGGCCGTTAGCAAAAAGTCTACAAATAATAAATGCTGGAGAGGAGGCAAACATGTAACAACACAATAAATAAGGAAATGATATAGTATGTTAGGAGGTGAGGAAAAAATATAGTAGGATAAGAGGAATGGGGACGGTTGGGATCCTATTCCACATGGGGCAGTCAATGTTGACATTAATAAGAGGGTAAACTTTTAACAGAGACCTAAAGGAAAAGAAGAATGTAGCCAAGTGGATTATCTGGAAAACAGGACTCTACACAGAGCAGCCAGTGCAAAGATCCTGAGGTAGGAGCTAGAATGTTGGTGGAACATTAAAGAAGCTGCTATGTCTGGAACGGAGTGGGTGTGAAATAAAATAGAGGAAACGAGGTCACAGAGGAAACAATGGACAGATAAGTGGAGCTCTATGCGTGTTAGTCACTCGTGTCCAGCTCTTTGATCTCATGGACTAGCCTGCGTGGCTCCTCTGTTCAGTGGGACTTTCCGAGGCAAGGAATACGTGGTCGGGGGGGGGTTGCCTTGGAGAAGTATTTCCTTCTCCAAGGGATTTTCCCAACCCAGGGATCGAACCTGGGTCTCCCGCATTGGCAGATGGACTCTTTACCATTGGAGCCACCAGGGAAGCCCAAGTGGAACTCTATAGGCTCATATACAAGCTTTTTGGAGCAGGGGTATAACACCGCCTGCCTTGGGTTTTGATAAGATCCCACTCTGGCTGCTGCGTGGTGTCTTCATTAAATGCTTAGTTAAGGCCACAGGGATAGGGCCTTGTACACTTTTACTTGTTTTCCTCAAAGATGTTCCAAGTTGGTGGATTTCCATACTGACACACAACAGCATCCCCTACTGAACAGAACTTTCCCACATCCTCCGTCATGAGTGCCCACCCCCAGGAAGCATAGTCTTGGCCTCTTCCATCCCAGCATCACGTGGAGATGGACAAAGAAAGGGAGGAATCTTCTCTTCCCCTTCTGTTTGCCAACTTCTCAATAATTCCAACTCCACCTAGCGAGATCCATTAGAGCTAATTAACAACCCTCTTTTCAGGAGGTGTCTCTTCACGATGATTAATTCTGGGTCAGAGACAGAAAGCTTGTTCCATCATAGCTCTTTTTAAAAAATTATTATTATTCAGGCTTCTAATACCGGCATGAACTGCGGGTGAATTTCTGAAGTCATGTTACTTAGCTGTCACAACTAGTAATAGAAAAATTCAATTTATAAAGAATTAGGAGAGGCAGGAGAGGCATGCTCTTCGGTTTAGAACAAAGGAGATCAATCCTGACACAATGGCAGCATGACATTCGTGGACTTTGAAGATTCTAGGCTTCCTCTTCATTAATTAGACAGAATCAAGAGTTCTGGTGGTTAATTATTTGCAGAAATTGTGCTCTGCAAAAGCAGATGCCAACTCATTCCAGCCGCCTCCAGCTGCAGCTCTGCATGATAATTAAACTGAGTGTCAGTCCTAACCTCAATCTGGGTGGGTAAATAAACCCTCTGTTGGCCACCACCATCCTCCACCCCTCAGGTTTAGATGGGGTCATGTGACTTCCTGACACAGGGACCACAGGAGGCTGTTCTAAATGGATTATCCTGGAGAGGTAGTACTTTTAAATCCACATCCAGAAACATAAGATCGAAGTTACCTTCAACCGGTCCCTACAAAGGACATGTTGGAGGGGTGGGTTGAGAGCAATTTGCATCAAGGTCAGTTGGTGCACTTGGGTTGTTGCTGTTGTTACCATTGTTGTTCCAGAGTTGAGTTCTCTTTTTAAAAAACAACTTGATTTGTTCTTAATTTTTTATTTACAAAAGTAATATACATCCTTCATATGAAATTCAAGCTATGTAGAAGTGTGTGCATGAATGCTAAGTCGCTTCAGTTGTGTCTGACTCTTTGCAACCCTATGGACTGTAGCCCTCCAGGCTCCTCTGTCCATGGGATTCTCCAGGTAAGAATACTGGAGTGGGTTGCCATGCCCTGGGGGGAGGGGAAATAGGACGCAGTACTGCTGTTCCAGAAACAGAAATGCAGCTAAAGTTAGCCCAGGGCCTCCTGTTCCCTCAGTAAGGCAGAAGGCAGAGCCTCATCTCTCATCTGCCCTTTCAGGCATCAATTTCTTGGGGGAGGTTTATCCAGAGGACTTCAGATCTCAAACTGCACAGAGCCTTGAGTGTCTGATTGGCATTCAGGAAGTGCCATGAGTGGCAAGATGAGAGTGGCTGCCTGGCAGGCCTTTCCCCAAATACCCAGTTTGCCTTGGGTGGTTTGACATTTACTGGCATTAAGATCCTTTGGCTGTTTCACAGTCCATTTATTTAAGGTATTTGAAACTCTCTCTGCAGAACAGTTAAGGTTATAATATTAGCCTGGCTGACATCAGACCCTCTCTCAGGTTACCAAGGTTATTCTGAACACTTAGAGGTTACCCAACTTTAAATAGCAGTAGCAAGTTTTGTCCACATCTTGATTACAGCATTTATTACACTCCATTGTAATTATTTGGCTACTCGACTGGCTCCCCCACTAGAGAGTTACCTCCTTAGGGCAATGACTGTGTTTTAAGCATCTTGGTGCTGCCACCTCCTAGCTGGACATGGGATACAGGTTTCAGGCCAACCCTGTTTTACTGGGCTTTTATTATACAGTATTTGTTTGTTTGTTGGCAGGGTTTTTGGTGGTGGCTGTGGTTGTTTGTTTCAATGTACATAACTTGACACAGGATAGTTTTGTAGATCAACTTGCTACACTATAGTACCCAGTGGTTTAATTAGACACTAATCAAAGTATTTCTATGAAGATATTTGGTAGGTGGGATTATCCTTTACAACCAGTTGACTTTTTTATTCTCTTTCTTTTTTATTTTTTCAATTATGAAAGTACTCATGGTGGGCTACAGTCTATGGGATTGCAAAGAGTTGGACGTGACTGAGCTACTAACACACACATGATAACACATTTACGGGAGACTTGGAAAATACAGAAAAAAGTTACATATAGTTCTGCTATATATTACAATTATTTTTAAGTAGATAAGATTTTTAGTTGGTGTTTCAATATCAAGCTCTCAAAAATTAATGGAATGAATATACAGAGAAGTAGAAGGATATAGTAGACCTGAAAAGCACTGTGAACCAATTCAACATAATTAAGATATATACAATTTTCACACAACAGCAGGATACAAATTCTATTCAAGTTCTCATAAACTATAAACTAGGAGACACTGGAACATCAGTTCAGTTCAGTTCAGTCACTCAGTTGTGTCCGACTCTTTGCCACCCCATGAATCGCAGCACGCCAGGCCTCCCTGTCCATCACCAACTCTCGGAGTTCACTCAGACTCACGTCCATCGAATCGGTGATGCCATCCAGCCATCTCATCCTCTCTTGTCCCCTTCTCCTCCTGCCCCCAATCCCTCCCAGCATCAGGGTCTTTTCCAATGAGTCAACTCTTCGCATCAGGTGGCCACAGTATTGGAGTTTCAGGTTTAGCATCAGTCCTTCCAATGAACACCTAGGACTGGTCTCCTTTAGGATGGACTGGTTGGATCTTCTTGCAGTCCAAGGGACTCTCAAGAGTCTTCTCCAACACCACAGTTCAAAAGCATCAATTCTTTGGCATTCAGCTTTCTTCACAGTCCAACTCTCACATCCATACATGACCGCTGGAAAACCATAGCCATGACCGCTGGAAAACCATAGCCTTGACTACTGGAACATATCCAAGGACATAAAACGAGGTACAAAATTGTCATGACCTAAAGAAATTGAAATCATACAGAGTCTGTTCTCTTACCACTGTGTAATTATGTTAGAAATCAATATCAAAAGATATTTGAAAATAACCCACATATTTTCAAGTGCAGTATGACATTTACTAAGAGAGATCTTTGACTTAGCCATTGAAAGCCTCAATAAAGTTAGAAAACTGAGGAAAGACAAAGAGCTATTGCAGAGAAGAAAGCATTTAAATGAGAAATTAGTTTCAAAATGAGAAATTAATATCAAAGATACTTAAAAAACCCCATGTATTTGGAAAACAACCAGTTGATTTTAAATAAAAGAAATTACTTCCAATAGTGTGGATAGGCCTGACCAGCCAGTCTTAAGAGTAAAACTGAGGTTTTCTGGAGAAGAAAAACTGACTCAAGCATCCAGCTCTGCCTGAGTTTCCAGGCTGCC
>NW_011495014.1:9002177-9009875 GCF_000754665.1 Bison bison bison
CCCGGGCTGCCAGCCTGCCCTATGCATGTGGATTTGACAGCCTCCACAACTGTGTGGTGCTGGAGAAGACTCTTGAGAGACCCTTGGACTGCAAGGAGATCAAACCAATCTTAAAGGAAATCAACCCTGACTATTCATTGGAAGGATGATGCTGAAGCTGAAGCTCCAATACATTGACCACTTGACGGGAAGAGCTGACTCATTGGAAAAGACCCTGATGCCAGAAAGGACTGAGGGCAGGAGGAGAAGAGGGCAAGAAAGGATGAGATAGTTGAATGACATCATTAACTCAATGGACATGAGTTTGAGCAAACTCCAGTAGCTAGTAAAGGACAGAGAAGCCTGCTATGCTGCAGTCTATGGGGTCACAAAGAGTTGGACACAACTGAGCGACCGAACAACAACAGCTGTGTGAGTCAATTCCTTAAAATGAATACCTTTATATAAATAAATAAAATCTTCTGTTGTTTCTCCAGAGAACCCTGACTGATATGCATAATATACAAAAATTTATGTAAAATACACCATTTATCTATCTACTGATTCTTCTATCTACTTATTTATTTGTCTGCTTTTTAATTTGGGTCATTCAACAAATAGTTTTTGAGTGCCTGCCACACACCAGGGGTTGTGCTCAGTCCTAGCCCTAAATCTCAAAGAATGGCTTCCTTTAAGGCAAGGCCCGGTTTCCTAAAGAAACACAGCCAGTCTAGAATCTGCAGGAACTAGACTCAGACAGTGAATCACCTGCCACCGCCATGGCCTGGGGCAAGGCCAGCCTGGACTGGCACAGAGCCAAGAAGGAACAAAACGCGTTTTCCCAGGCACCCAGGGCCAAAAAGGAAAAAAAGAAAAGACAACAAGCTTGGCAGATGGAGAGATGTTCAGGGTGGATTTTCTTGTCACATACAATCTTGAGGCTGGAAAAACTTTCCTTCTCGCAGACACCAATTGCCAACAATTTCCTTTCCTGGTATGGATAGGATGACCTCACCATGACCTCACTTCCTCTCCAGGAGCCCTGAGGATCTCTCATCAGCCCAGAAGCTTCCAGAAGGGCTGGCTTCAGGCTCTGTCATCACACCTTTGGCCCAGAGAAGCAGCTAGGTGGTGGGGGCAGGGCACAGAGCAGGAAGAGCCTTGGCTCTTTGCAGTTTCTCCAAGAGTGGCACCATTTCAATGAACTTGACGAGAAAATGCTGATGTTTGTAAAGTGGGAAGATGTAGGAGAAGGCAGTGTGATCACCAGCCAGAAGTTCCAAAGAGAAGGTCTATGATAGCATTTTGTGAAGCCAGGTCCTGCCCTGACCAGGTATACACCCTGCCAGCCCCAGGGCTTTCTCTGCAGAGAGAAAATGGCACATTTTCCTTCCTCTTCCTAGAGGGTAGTAGCAAGAAGTGAAGGCAAACCTCAGATTAGGAGTCCCTGCCCCTGTGAGCAGTTCAGGGTTCAGGCAGTACTGGTAAGTCCGCATAGCATTGTTTATAGATGAGAAAAAAATGTCACCTTCCTCAAGACACTTGACTGCTGTCTGCCATAAAATGGTCTTCATCAATATACATCTCTACGATGAAGCTATGGGTGCCCCTGGTGGCTCAGGCGGTAAAGAATTTGCCTGCAATGCCTTAGACCTGGGTTCGATCCCTGGGTTGGAAAGATCCCCTAGAGGAGAGCATGGCAACCCACTCCACTATTCTTGCCTGGAGAATCCCCATGGACAGAGGAAGCTGGTGGGCTACAGTCCATGGGGTCGCAAAGGGTCAGACACAACTGAGCGACTAAGCACTGCACGATGAAGAGGACTGAAAGGTCATCCTTGGAGTTCTGCAAGACACAACCTTTCTCGTGGCCCTGGGACTATCTGGGCTTCCTCTTGGGAGCTCCAGCCTCAAGCTGTTGCGGTTTCCTTTATCTCAGGGAGCTGCTGCCTTGCGGTCTTGCCCAATTTACCAGAGAGGCCTCTGCGAACCCAGATGTCTCCCTGAAGAAAACTTAATCCTCCTGGCTTTTCCTGAAGCTGGCAGAGCTACCTGCCTGGCAACTTGTGGGAGAATTTTCTAGGTTCCCACAATCATCTGACTCTTGTTTGCAAGTGCTTCTTCTATCTTCCCAGCATAGTTATTCATCTAAGACTCTCAAGAAATTTAACACTTCCTTAGCTGAAAAGGATGCTGCTAATTTTGATGGCACCACATCAGTCCAGAGTGAAGCCTAGAAGGGTGAGGGGCAGACTGGGTGTCCCCACTCCACTCTCTCTCCTGGCTTCATCCCAGGGATGCAAGTGGTGGGTGAGTCACACTCCTGACATGGCTCTGGCTATAGACAGGCCACTCAGACTCCTCTGGCCTCCAGTGGCCTCAGTGCTGAGGGCACACAGGCCCAGAGATACCCTCCATTCAGCCTTGGCTTGATCAGCCTGGACTCTGTCACCATTAACTATCATTTTGAGAGAGAAACAGGGTGCTCACTGCTTCTGATCCCACATTCTGGTACGATGCCCACTTTGCTTGTTTGTGCTGGAGGAGGAGGCCTAGCGCAGCTTGAGGAAGACTTGACTCCAGGTTAAGGGGTCCCTTTCTGGGGTCCTGCAGGCTGGTCAGGCACCAAATCCTTTCCTCTTTCCTGCTGAGGCTCTGGCTACCATGCTTCTTCCTCATACTGTCTGACAGACACTTTCTGTCTTCTATTCCTGGCCTGACAGGCTTGTGAGAAAAAGGAAAAGGGAAAGGAAAGCTACCTGGATGCGTGTGTGTACCCTTGGCAAAATGCTGCCGCCTTGTCTCTCCAAATACACAAGGCTGTTTTCTCTGCTTACAACTCATTCCCAGGAGGGGCCTTGCCCCTCCAGGCTTCTGAAGGAATCGGTGCAAAGGAGTAAGCCATATGGAAGCCTCCACAAGTGGCCGGGACAGCGCTCACGGGTCCTGGTACCATTTTTGAACATCCTCACAAACGGGAAGGCAACAGGGAAATGAATGGCTCCCTAACTGGGCGATTGGAGATGATTTGAGATGTCAATCAATTCCTGCTTCATAAAGTTTCTTGAGAACTTTTAATGAGATGAAGCACATGAAGTGCTTGGTGCACAGTGAGTGCAAAATGAGCTGATTTCACTCTTAGAAACATTTCGTGTAAAGGTGAGCAACAGAGAGGCCCTTGTGACCCTGGGAACAGGACCCTGGGCTCGAAGCCCTCGTCTGCCGCTTCATGGCTGTGTGGATTCAATAGATCTCTCCACCTGTGTGTTCCCCTACCTGTGAAATGGGGCTGTTGATAAGAAAGCTTTTCTCATAGGACTTTTTCTGAGGATTAAGTGAATCTTAGAGCAGTGCCAGGTATGGAAGGAGTATACACACAAATGTTGATGGTTATTATGCTATGCTATTATGCTATGCCTATGCTAACTCGCTTCAGTTGTGTCTGACTCTTTGCAACCCCATGGACTGTAGCCCTCCGTCCATGGGATTTCCCAGGCAAGAATACTGGAGTGGGTTGCCATTTCCTCCTCCAGGAGATCTTCCTAACACATGGATCGAACCCGTGTCTCTTACATGTCCTGCACTGGCCAGTGTGTTCTTCCCTAGCGCCACCTGGGAAGCCCTGTTATTATGCTACTGCTGATTATTCCATTTCTGCATGTGGGCGAGTTGCCATGCCATCGCAGTTCATTCCTTAATTTATTTCACAAATATTCTTGCACGCATCCAGGGTCACATCATAAAATGCTGCACTGCAGGATTTAATTTTTCAGAGTATTAATAGGTGCTTTGTGGGGAAAGAAAGGTTCAGCAAAGAAATATGTGATTCTTTGGCTTAATGATGCTAAACAGGTATTTTTACTGCAGGATTTCACAGGACATTTAACATGCTGAACACACTGCAGGCAGAAGCATTTTCCCCCTATAGTCCCTCCCAGGTCTGGGAAGTGCTGGCCTAGAATCAGGTAAAAAATAAGTCACTAAGCCTCTCTGGCTATCAGAATTGCAGAGAGGAGCATATGAACAGTGCTGGCAAGAATAGCAGAGAGTTGAAGAGTCAAGAACAGCCAGGTTGGCAGGAACACAGCAGGACTAGCCTGGGAAGGATGAAAGTTACATTGCTGGGAGTTAGCGACACCCCCGAGACAAAGCAGCCTGTAGCTCAGAACAAGTAGAATATAAAAGTAAGGGGGAACAAGAAGGCTATGTTAGCTACCATTTCATTCTTTCTCCTAATCCTGAAGTATATACTATACCTCACACACACTGTCCTTGACAGGAATGCCCCGCGTGCCCAGGAGGGCAGCACTCACTAATGGGGCCAGCAGGCAGGAAGACAGGGCTCTATGGGAAAAGCAGAGGATGAAGAGCTTCAGGGGCTTGGCAGGGGAACATGCTCCAGGCAGGGGCTGGAGAAAGGCCTCCAAGAGGATGTTCTTTGAGTTGAGTCTTTAAAAATGCTTATTATGTTAGATGGAAATGATTAGAGGGGTGTTTTGGGTATAAGAGGTCCCTTGAGCAAAAAGGAAACAATGTTGGTTAGAGCTGGGGACAGATGAACCACAAACTTGGTTAGGGTGTATGGGGACAGGGCAGGGACAACCATGAGTCCAGACAAGACTGTGGAGAGGCCAAGAAGGCCATGCCTACGTGCGTCATTCTTTCATTCAACAAATCTTTATTGAGCACTGACTATGCGCCAGGCATCATGCTAAGTGCTTAAGCATAGGACAGGGACAGAACAAAGCTCCTGCTCTCATAAAGCTTATAATACTGGCATAGAGAAAAGCAGTAAACAAATAAGTGTATATCACACTATCAGGTAGCAATAGGTGCTATAAAGCAAAGTAAAACAGGGCTGGGAAATAGAGACTGAACGGGGTGCTATTTTAGATGGGGGGGCCAGGGTTGACTAAAAAGAGATAACACTTGAACAGAGACCTGACTCAGTTCCTGAATAAAATGAAGCGGTCAGCCAAGCAAACGAGCAGAGAAATTATGTTCCCAGCAGAGGGGACAGTCAGCGTGGAGGTCTGGGGTGGTATGTACATGGAGGGTCCTGGAGTGGGCTGTGGGAGGGGACAGGAGGGAAAGACGTCTCTGAGGCCAGATGGGTCTCTGCAAGAACCCTGCATTTTATCTGAGGTGTAATGGGATCTGGGGGCTTATTTTGCTGGCAATAGGGGTATTGAAGGTCTTGGAGCAAAAGGGTAACTGAGCAATACCATGTGAGTTGTTGTGTCAGGTCAGTGGTTTTCCAATTTGAGGGGCAAGAAGCAATCTGACCCAGAGATGTCATACTACAGTCTGAAGTCAAGGGACACTCTGGCTGAAGTGGACGTGGGAGTCCACAGCCCCAGCCCTTCCCTTGCCTCCACGTACATACCACCCCAGACCTCCACGCTGACTGTCCCCTCTGCTGGGAACATAATTTCTCTGCTCGTTTGCTTGGCTGACCGCTTCAATTTATTCAGGAACTGAGTCAGGTCTCTGTTCAAGTGTTATCTCTTTTTAGTCAACCCTGGCCCCCCCATCTAAAATAGCACCCCGTTCAGTCTCTATTTCCCAGCCCTGTTTTACTTTGCTTTATAGCACCTATTGCTACCTGATAGTGTGAAATACATTTATTTGTTTACTGCTTTTCTCTATGCCAGGATTATAAGCTTTATGAGAGCAGGAGCTTTGTTCTGTCCCTGTCCTATCCCTAAGCACTTAGCATGATGCCTAGTGCATAGTCAGTGCTCAATAAGTATTTGTTGAATGAAAGAATGACGCACGTAGGCATGGCCTTCTTGGCTCTCCAGTCTTGTCTGGACTCATGGTTGTCCCTGCCCTGTCCCCATACACCTTAACCAAGTTTGTGGTTCATCTGTCCCCAGCTCTAACCAACATTGTTTCCTTTTTGCTCAAGGGACCTCTTATACCCAAAACACCCCTCTAATCATTTCCATCTAACATAATAAGCATTTTTAAAGACTCAACTCAAAGAACATCCTCTTGGAGGCCTTTCTCCAGCCCCTGCCTGGAGCATGTTCCCCTGCCAAGCCCCTGAAGCTCTTCATCCTCTGCTTTTCCCATAGAGCCCTGTCTTCCTGCCTTTAGTGAGTGTGCTGCCCTCCTGGGCACGCGGGGCATTCCTGTCAAGGACAGTGTGTGTGAGGTATAGTATATACTTCAGGATTAGGAGAAAGAATGAAATGGTAGCTAACATAGCCTTCTTGTTCCCCCTTACTTTTATATTCTACTTGTTCTGAGCTACAGCCTGCTTTGTCTAGGGGTGTTGCTTCCCTTGCCTTCCTCAGGGACCCTGAAGGACCCTCAGGGTTCAATATCAGTGAGGTGGCTGGACCAGGCATATAACCCAGAGGAGAGAGGCTGGGAGCTTAGGCTGGGGTAAGGGGAGTGGAAATGGAGCAGAGTTGAAGAAGCAAATCTGGTCTATTCCGCTTACCCCTCTAGGCTAAGGAGCTGCGTACGCTGTGCGCCAGAAAGAAATCGATATATTTCAGAGATGTGCCAAGAGAGACCTCTCTTTCGCACGTGCCAAAGAGGTGGCCATCTTTCTTTAATGTTGATTTATTTAGTTGGCTGCAGCAGGTCTTAGTGGTGGCACTCAGGCTCATTGCTGTGGCATGAGTAGCTCCACATGTATGTGGGATCTCATTAACAGTTTCCCAACCAGGGATCGAACCTGCATCTCCTGCATTGGAAGGCAGATTCTTAACCACTGGACCACCAGGGAAGTCCCCAGATGACCATCTTTAGGATTCAGCAGGGATGGTTTTTTTCTGGATAAGTGATCAGCATAGAGATGAGAAAAACTTCTGAGTAATTTCTACCTGATGGCAGGATACTATCAGATGTTTGGAATGAACTCTTCTTCCCTCTCCCCACATAAGACAAATGTACCTATTCTTTCTGCCTTGGATGCTCCACATCAGGTATCTGCGTGGCTGAGCCTTCACTGCCTCCGGGTTTCACTCAAACATTTCCTCTCAATGAGGGCTTTCATGTCCACTCTGCCTCCTTGACAGTTCCCAGCTCCCTTCCTGCTTTGTTTTATTCTCTGCACTTTTTACTATCTAATGAACTCTATATTTCAATTTCTCAATATCAGTTATTGTCTGTTTCCTCTTATTTAGATATAAGCTTTATGAGAGCAGGGGCCTCTGCCTATTTCATGTCCCCAAGGCCAGCAGTGGTGTTTGGCATAATAGAGGTTTCATAGAGACTTATGGAGTGGACAAAGGATATTTTCCTTGTGTGAGTAACTGTCACAGGGTCTAGGGCCAGTTAAGTAATTTAGTACAAAGGATTTGTTACATATAAATATGTGTACATGTATATGTGTGTAAATATATATTTATTTAAAGCAGCAAAGCACATTTATTTTAAGTTATGTGGTGATCTGAAAATGATTATTTTATTCCCTGATTTGCTAAAAATATGAAACCTATGCTAAACAAGGGGTGGGGTACATTAGTCCACATAAGGATGTGAGACTTCTTTTGACAAATACTTCCCCAGAAATTCCCAGTGGCCAGTACCATGCTAAATGGCAACCCACTCCAGTGTTCTTGCTTGGAGAATCCCAGAGACGGGGGAGCCTGGTGGGCTGCCATCTATGGGGTCGCACAGAGTCGGACACGACTGAAGTGACTTAGCAGTAGCAGTACCATGCCAGGCACTGGGGTGCAGTGATGAGTGAATTTGGTTAAA
>NW_011495014.1:9009975-9027492 GCF_000754665.1 Bison bison bison
TTGGTTAAAAATGCAGTTTCTTAAAGCAGTTCTAAAATGCATAACCTAAGTCTGCAATTCACTCCCACAGAATCACTGAACTTACAGCTTCCAACTGACAAACAGGTTGTGTTCTTAAGACTCATTTTAAATTCAGCTGATGGAACTTGGAATACACTGTCTTCTGTTCCCTGGGGAACATGGAAAGAGTTTCTCAGGCTGGGCTGGGCTACAAAGCACATTAAAGAATAATGCTGGACTTCTGTGGTGGTCCAATGGTTAAAAATCTGCCTGCCAATGCAGGAGACTCGTGTTCAATCCCTGGTTGGGGAACTAGGATCCCACAGGCTGTGGGGTAACTGGGCCTGTGCAGCCAAAAATAAATAATTTTTTAAAAAAGAATAATGCATTTGACAAACCATAAATTCAAGATGAAAAACTGTAGAAAAGAATATTGTTGGATAACAGAACAAACTATAAATGGAGTTAGAAAGTGTGTTGTTACGTATATTAGGTGGCCACACTTAAGAAAAGCATTCAAAGATGTTGAAAAAAAAAACAAAACAAAAGCCTTTGGCTTCCTCAAGGGAAGCTGAACTCAGGATTGTAATTTGGTGACCTCACATTTAATGTCTCATCCTGAGCCAGTGCCCCTGCTCACCCTATTCGTCCCTTCTCTTGACTTGTCCTCGGTCTTCTCTTTCCCCTTCCCTTCTGCTGGTTGGGTACACCTTTATCTACCCTGCCTTCTCTAATGGCTGATGCCTCTCCCCCACTTTATTGAGCATATGACCTTGAAAAATCACCTCCTTTTTTTCCCCCTGAAATAGAGAAAGGGCCACAGGAAGAAAGCCTATCACGACCACCTGTTTGGAAAGATGTGGACTTTCATCTGAATTCCTAGAGAGAAAGAGAGAAAACAAAATTGTCCCATGTTCTTCAAGAACTGTAGCAAATTCAATACGTTGGCAGTCTTTTGTTGTTGTTGTTTGCTTCTTTGATTTGCTTTTTAAATTAATATTATAGGGGACTCTCCTGGTGGTCCAGTGGCTAAGACTTTGCCTTCCAGTATAGAGAGTGCAGGTTTGATCCCTGTTGGTGAGATAAGACCCCAGGTGCATCGCGGCCAAAAAAACACCAAAAAAGTTAAAAAACCAGAAGCAGTATTGTAACAAATTCAGTAAAAGACTTTAAAAATGATCCACTTCAAAACAATGAAAAATTGATACCAATTTTTACATTAATTAATCAACATTACAAATAATCTTCATGCCTTAGATCAGGGGATAGAATCAATATGAGTATGAAGGTCTACATTTCGCCTGCAGAATGTCCAAAGTATAATAACGTACTTAATTGTGATGGCTCTTCCCGGGTAGGAAAGCTAAAGATGTCTTAGGTCGTCACTGCTTCTGCTCTCATAGAAAGAAACTTACGTGGGAACCAGGAGACAGCTAGTCCTGTCCTTACCTTGGTGAGTCATTGAGTCAGTTTCCTAGGACTCCGTTTCCTCATCTTTAAAAGGTGGACTGTGATTTTGTGCTTCTGATCTCATTAGACTGTTAACAGGAACAAACAGCCCAGTAGAAATGAAATTTCTCTTAAGACTTAAAAACCCTAGAAGTCATGGCACTATACATTATCAAAAAGTTAACTCTGGCCATGTCTGCAATGTTAGGATAAGCTGGGAAATGTGGAAAGTCTCTTGTCTTTTCACCTCACCCAGGAAAGTCCCCAGAGAAGGCAATAGCAACCCACTCCAGTACTCTTGCCTGGAAAATCCCATGGGCGGAGGAGCCTGGTAGGCTGCAGTCCACAGGGTCACTACGAGTCAGACACGACTGAGCGACTTCACTTTCATGCATTGGAGAAGGAAATGGCAACCTACCCCAGTGTTCTTGCCTGGAGAATCCCAGGGACGGGGAAGCCTGGTGGGCTGACATCTATGGGGTTGCACAGCATTGGACACGACTGATGTGACTTAGAAGCAGCAGCAGCAGCAAAGTCCCAGGTTTAAGCAAGAAGGGTTGAAATTACTCAGGATCTGATCTTTGTTTTGGAACCATTATCAATAACACAAACAAGCAGTTTAAGTCTTAATGCCATAAAATGTATTTGCAAAAGGAGAGACCAGGAAGAACAAATACTGGGTTGAATGAATGCTAAATTGCACACCTGAATTTTTTCTACTAATTGGGTTGGTCCATTCCCACTTCAGAACTGGGAAGAGGGCACAAGCATTTAAAATATGCCCTAGGTGGAAATCTTTCTTTGTCAACTGCAGATTAAGGAGTCTTTCTCCATCCTGGGGCCTGACTCAGGTGTTTAGAATGTATACTTGCTCATACATAACAGGATTATTCAGCATAGTGATTATTTTTCTCCACTGGGTTGTTTGGGGATTTCAGTTCACTCTGGGTAAATGGTCAGCGCCTGCCCTTGCAGAATAAGTGCTACGACTTATAAGAGCACATCACTGCGACATGAGCCAGCCAGTATAGGTATGGCATCTTTGAGCAAAAGCTCGAAGACTAACTTACACACCTGGGAGAGTGTTTCAGCTCATCAAGATCTTTTGTCAGAGGCAAATCTTGGAAAGGGCAGAGCATTAGGTAGAGCAGCTCTGTACAACAGAAGTATCATGCAAGCCACAAATGCAAGACAAATATTCAACTGAACTGAAAAGTTTCTAGTAGCCACATAAGAAGAAATAGGTGAAACATTTTACTGAATATACCCAAAGTATTTCCATTGCATCATGTAATCAATTTTAAAATTATTAATGAGAAGAACTTACTGTATAGCACAGGGAGCTATACTCAATATCTTATAATAACCTATATGGGAAAGAATCTTGAAAAGAATATATATGTGTGTGTATATAAACGTATAACTGAATCACTTTTCTGTATACTTGAAACCAATGCAACATTGTAAATTAGCTATACTTCAATTAAAATTATTAATGAGATATTTTACGTATTTTTCACACTGAGTCTGTGAAGTCCAGTGCATATTTTATACTTGCATCACTGCTCTGTTCAGTCTAGCCACATTCCAAGTGCTCTATAGCCACGTGTGGGAGTGGCCACCATAGGGACATCCCTGCAGCAGGGAACCCCCTTTCCAGTGCTGCCCAGCACTCTTGCTAGCTACCAAATGCGATTCAAAAAGGAACCTCATTTATTCAGGGCTCACTATGCAGTATAAAAAATACTAACACAGTTTGCTTTCCTTTGGTCTGTCTGTTTCACTAAAAAATGGTAGCTAGACCCAGGACAAATATCATTTGGGGGCTTCCCTTGTAGCTCAGTTGGTAAAGAATCTGCCTGCAATGCAGGAGACCTGGGTTTGATTCCTGGGTTGGGAAGATCCCTTGAAGAAGGAAATGACAACCCACTCCAGTATTCTTGCCTGGAGAATCCCATGGACAGAGAAGCCTGGCAGGCTACAGTCCAGACCCCAGGGCAAATATCACTGAAGTGGTATCATAACTGGTACTCCTACCTAACATCTACCCTAACATCTCCTACCATTGCATGTCCCCAGACTTAGTATTTTTTAGCTTCGGTTTTCTCATCTTTAAAGTTGGTAATAATTGTATTTACCTTAAAAGATTATATAAAAATTCACAAAATGCTTCACTAAAGTGTATAGGTTTAATAAGAAAAATACCTGAATTTTATTGAATGCTAGCCTCTGTGCTAATACTTTGCACAACATCTTAATCTTTATAATACCTTTATCAAATGATATTGAATCACATTTGGTAGCTAGCAAGAGTGCTGGGCAGCACTGGAAAGGGGGAAATTAAGTGCCTGTGCAAAGTCACACATGTAGTGAGTGGCAGAACCAACCATGACTTTGAAAATATGCTGGATTATACTCATGGCTTTTTTTTTTTATTTTATTTTTAAACTTTACATAATTGTATTAGTTTTGCCAAATATCAAAATGAATCCGCCACAGGTATACACGTGCTCCCCATCCTGAACCCTCCTCCCTCCTCCCTCCCCACACCATCCCTCTGGGTCGTCCCAGTGCACTACTCATGGCTTTAGTCTAGTTAAAGAGTGAGTGGTGAGAGAGAGAATGAATCTTCCTATCACTTTCTGAGAACTTTGGTAAGTGTTTTAAAGGTGAAGAAACTGGGACTTTATATTCAGATGACACACATAGCAAATTAATATCCCTGGTAATTTAGAACTGGACAATCTCTGGAGTCATCATTCTGGTTTCTAAGTCCATTGAATTCTCTGAGCCAAAGGACTCTCCTGATTATTGAGATTATGTTTAAGTGAAGAGCTAACCCTTTGAGGTGGAACCTCTTCACTGGAGGAAATGAATGCACAGGCCCAGCAAGTAAATTCATCTCCTTCTGATGATTCTGCCCCTTCTTTGCTCAAGTAACTTCAACAAAATCCATTCATCCCAATCCTTCCTACTTCCGGGGAGGTGACTTACCACTTCTATAATGAAATGATTCATCATCAGCATTTCCAGCTCCAGCCTGACTCATGCAAACATTGATAAGAAAGATCACTTGGGATGCACTTCCTCCACAATTGCACAGACTCAGTGTGAACTGAGGCATTATTACCTCCAAAATGATACTGGTTTCATCACAGCAAAGGACATGACTGGTGTTGGTTTCCTTTTTTTTTCGTTGTGTCCCCACCAAACCTCCTCACAGGTGGGCCCTCCCACTCCTGCTCCCACACGCTAATCCCTCCCAGTGCAGTCCCCCTGGATACACTGCTCCCACTGCCTGGCGTGCCTCGTCCTTTGGTCTCTCCCATCCAGATCAGGTTTGTCCTTCAAGGCGCACTCAGCTGAGGTCAGCAACCTGATGATTTCTGGCTGCATTGTTTCTGTGTCTTTCGCTTCCAAGCACAGATCGTCAGCACCTCTCATTTTAGCCCATCTCATGCTCCACTGTGCTTTCTCATTGAACTAGTTGGTGTGTATGTTTTTACCCAATGCAATAAAGATTCTTTGAAGACAGGCCCCTCGTATTTATGGTGTTTTACACTTCAGCAGCACCTGAAATATTTTATTTACTGACCCCCTGAATATACTTATTCTGTATAACGGTGCTGGGTTTATAAAAAGATATGTAAGATCTATTGAATTACATAAATTTTAGGTTTGAAAACCACGTATAATAATGAGTTCTTCCAGTGGTTGCAAAGCTCTGCCGTGATTTCAAGGTTCTTAATTGTTTCATTCTTCTTCCCTCTCTGCCCATCTCTGGAATGTGAGTTACTAAACCTTGCCGTATTTCTATTTTTTACATCTATTTAAGTGTACTTTGATAATGCTACTCCCCACTTACAGTATGTGTTAGTAATATCCTCCAGGAAATCTGAATTTTCTAGTGAAGTGTATGCTCAGAGTAACATGGAAAGCAATAAAATTGGTATGGACACAGAAAAACTTTGCTCTAGGTGAAGTGGAAAAACTAATTGAAAACTATGACTCAACCGTCTGCATTTTCCCTGGTTTTCCAAAGCAGCACAGAATGTACAGTGGCCGTGGATAAACTCTTAATGCCTTTCCAGGTAATGAGTAACTGTGTGTGACTAAGACAGAATCAGGAGAAAGTCTCAGAGCTTGGGAAAGAAACAAAGTTCCCCTGACTAGCTAGATAACTGGATTCTTCCGGTTCTGGGAAAAGGGATTTTATCAGAGGCTTTAGTGACATCAGTGTTCTTATTTGTCAATAAGAGCCTGTAAGGAAGACCTCTGTCTTTAATTGAAAAATAAGTACAATGATAAAATTCAGGGATCTGTCAGTTCCTTGAGATACAGGGGTTCCTTATTTCATTTACCCTTTTATGGGACTTTTCACATTTTCATTGAGCTGTGTTGTGAAGTCAGCAAATACACGCCGAGTAAAGCTGGAAGTTCCTTTTGGGTCTGGGTTTTCAGGTCCTTGGAGAATAGACCGAGTTGGCAGCCTTCATGAGAACAGGCACTCGGGTTTACCTTTTGAGTAACACAAATTAAATTCCAGTGCTAAGACTGTTATCAGCAGTCCCTAAGTCCAGCCCAGTTCCTGAACTCTCCCTCTTGCCACCATGGATATTTCAACAGGTAAACAAAGCCACTGGCTCCTTGAATGCACTCTACCAGCCTTGGCCTGTGTTAAAGTTATTTGACTTTCTAGCCGGTGGAATTGGGGCTTTGGTTTGCTTTCAAAACAAAACAAAACACCAAGTGATTTCTTCTAGCAGGTTCTCTTCATGTTTCTTCAGAACCTTTGCATGTCAGAGAAAGTGGGAGAGAGAGGGTGGGGTTTGCTGGTTCCCCTCTGTCCTCTAATAGCACCAGCCACCCTCCAGACCCTTTGACAACCACCCTAGTCCTATCTCTCCACATTCCATCCTGGTGAGGGGCTTTCCTGGTCCGTCTAGGGATTCTTCTTGTATTCCTCTTTTCCTCCCTCTCTCCATCCAGACCATCAGCCAGTCCTGTCAGCTCTGCCTCCAAAGACCCCAAGGTGACTGCTCTCTGACTCTGGGTCAGTCACCGGATCACTGTCTGATCCTGTCTATCCTTCACATCAGATCCCTCTTGCTCCCCTAAAATACTTCCTCCCCCAGCAGCCTACGTGATCCCTTTAGAATAATCAGATTATGTGGCTCCCCTGTTTCGAACTGTAATTGTTCCCATTTTGCTTAAAGCAAAATACGAATGTCTCTCCTGCCTTGCAGAGCCGTCTGCCATCTGGATCCTCTAGTGCCCACAGGACCAGCCTCTTCTGGCAGTACTGTCCACTCCCTAGATTCTTTCCATAACCAGAGCCCAGTGAGCTCGCCTGCACCACTTGCCTTTGCTGCTGCTCTGCCTGGAATCCTCCTTCCATTGACCTCCACACAGATGGTTCATCTCAGTTTGCTGTCGCCTCCTCATGGAGGTCTGGTCCAACAGAGGCGTCTAGTCACCCTCGACAGTATCATCCTAAAGCAGTGCTCTGCAGACCACTTATCACAGTAGGATATTTTCTTATTTATTATCTTAAATTTGTTTACTGTTAATTGTTTATTTACTGTTATTTACTATTTATTTCTCTTTCCCCATTAGGATATTTTCTCTTACTTACCTTTAGATCTCCAGTGTCTAGAAAAGAGCCTGTCACAGAGCAGGTGCTTAAAATACATTTTTTTTTTTTTTGAATGAATGACTAGAAAAATAGCTAGTGTCATGGCCCCAGTAGCTGCTCCGTACTGGGATCTATTGAGCATCTCCAGCAGGCAAGGTTGTAACCTTAAATTACACTGACGTGGCCAGTTGCAATTTATGGATAACTTTTTCCACTGCCTGGCTTCCCTGATAGCTCAGTTGGTAAAGATTCTGCCTGCAATGCAGGAGACCCCGGTTCGATCCCTGGGTTGGGAAGATCCTCTGGAGAAGGGATAGGCTACCCACTCTAGTGTTCTGGCCTGGAGAATTCCATGGACTGTATAGGCCATGGGGTCGCAAAGAGTCGGACACGACTGAGTGACTTTTCACTTCACTTCTCCACATTATCTCTTCGATCCTTGTGGGAAACTGTGAGGAAATTAATGAAAAGGAACCACAGGACCTTGGTGCCAAGGAGCTATAAGCTGCTTTCTAATCCCGGAAAAAGGTATAGGCATGGTAGACGCCAGTGCTTGGCTTGTTAGAGGCCCCTCAGGGCTGGCTGAGCCTAAGTGGAGGTCAGGCAGGTAGACCAGGACCCACACAGTCTCCAAGCTTTTATTTGCATGGTTGAGCTGTATCATCTTGTTTTTTTTTAGCTTAGGGAGCAAATAAGATTTTAATGAACGAGGGATGGATGCTGAGGGAGAAGTGGGAGGAAGAGGGAGGGAATATGAGGCGAGAGGAGGGAAGGAAGGGGGTTTAGCAGGGTTTGATCCCCAGGGGAGGGGGAGGCCAGAGCCAGAAGCTTGGGAGCTGTTTGCAGAAGAGATTTGGATGTCTGCTAGGCTCCTTGGCCATGGGATTTCCTAGGTAAGAATACTAGAGTGGTTTGCCATGCCCTTCTCCAGGGGTTCTTCCGGAGCCAGGGATGGAACCCAGGTCTGCATTGCAGGTGGATCCTTTTCCATCTGAACCACCAGGAAAGCCAGGCAATTTGGATGCTCAAAGCAGCTCTGGGACTCAAAATATGAAAACCCACATGGGACGAGGTGAGGCTGTTTTCCCTACCTCTGCAAGGAGTGTGGCATTGCTTGAGGAGGGCTCACAGGAGACACAGACCCGGGGATGCTTTGCAGGTGGGGCAGAGGCCAAGCTGCATCCTTGAGGTGCTGAAAGACCAGCTGGGGGAGGGCAGCACCCCAGGAGCATCTCCATGGACAATATCACTGGCGCTCTTCTCTGAGCAGCACCAGAGTCCCAAGTCCACTAAACACATCCCCAAGACACCAATAAGGTCTGCATAGCCTCGGCCCCAAAGCTCAAGGAGCCCTCCCTGCCCCAGCAACTCAGCCACTGGGACGGGTGAGGCCGAAGGGAGACTTGGACCCCTGGCAGAGGGCTTGGCACACAGGGCAGCAGCAGAGTGGCAGTTTCCAGTGACCAACGAGCCGGGACCATCCACAAGCTGAAACCTGCTTTTAAGCATACTTGATACATCCTGCGGACTCTCTCCAAACAAGCAGAGATTTTGAGAAAGGGAAGACACGGAGGGCTGGTGTTCTGGAGGCGGAGCATTCAGCTAGCAAAATTGGAGTGAAAATGCAATTTAATTGGCCCCCACAGGTTGATGAGGCCTAAGGACATTTGGTTACATCCCTGCCAGGGATGCTTAGTAAACAGGTTCAGATTTACTCAGATGGGAGGCAATTAAGTACCAGGGCCAGGGGGGAGCCAGAAGCAAGGATGGGCTGAACAACAGTCCTGCTGTGGCACCCGGCCCTCCGTGGGTGGCTCTGCTTGGGCACCTAAATAGCATAATTAATTAACAGGAGCTAATTGTAATCACTTCTGCCCTAGGGCCACATTCTGCCTAAGTTTACAAACTATGGGAAAGAGTTTCCTGCCCTGCCCTGGCAGGGTGACTCCCACAGGAAGTGCCCCAGATTGTCCAAGAGTTCCGTTTGGGTTGGATCTGTGAAGTTATCTACTAAGGTGACTGTCTTCCACCTCACTAACAAAGAAACTCAGTTTTCTTCTTTGGGGGCAGAGACGGGAACTTGTGCCTTTTTATTTATTTAAATTTTAATTTCATATTGACGTATAGATGAGCAACGTGTTAGTTTCAGGTACGCAGCAAAGTGATTCAGTTTTTTCTTTTAGTTTATTCTTTTTCCTTTTAGTTGATTATGGAATGTGGAGCAGAATTCCCTGTGCTATACAGTAGGTCCTTGTTAGTTATCTGAGCATCTGTCACCTGAAAGCAGCAAATGCCAATAAGAATGGATGGAAGGTAAAGCCCTGGAGTGTCCAATGCAGGAGGCGAGTTCCTAATGACACAGACAGAACTAGGTCCTTTCCCATCAACACCCTGGGAAAAAGGAAACAGTGCTACTTAAACAGAGCTGAACTGTAAGCAAAACAAGAAGTTAGGGCAAGAACTCTACCTTTTGTGGTGATCTAGACGCCCCCACTCTAGAAAAGATTCCCACATTATGGTTTCACACCATGGATGGGGAACCTCTGAGCGTGCATTGTGGATATGGTCAGTGGGGAGTGTGCACATCTGCGTGTTTGTGTGTTAACAGAGGCCAGAAGTCAACACTGTCTACAGCCGCAGTGGTGAGCCTTGCCAATGCCACTAAGACCATCAATGGCCAGAATGGAGACTTAAAAGCTAGGCTAAGGGCTTCCCTGGTGGCTCAGTGGTAAAGAATCCGCCTGCCAATGCAGGATTTGATTCCTGGTCAGGGAAGACCCCACATGCCATGGAGCAACTAAACCCATGCACCACAATGACTGAGCCTGTGCTCTAGAGCCTGCGAGCTGCAATAACTGAGCCCACATGCAGCAACTACCAAAGCCCTCGTGCCCTAGAGGCATGCTCTGTCTGCAACGAGAGAAGCCACCACAATGAGAAGCCCATTCCATAACTAGAGAGAAGCCTCTGATCACCACAGCTAATGAAAAGCCCGCATAGAATGAAGACCCAGCACAGCCAAAAATAAACAAATAAAATGATTCCTTTTTTGAAAAGCTAACCTAAAAGCAATGGGCTGTTACTGTGATTGGGTAGCCCAGGGACACTTGAATGGTCAGAAAAGAAAGCCCTGGGTCAGGATGGGGTAGAGGGGAGGGCTGGTCACTGTGACCAAAGAGGGTGACCGCGACATAGAGTTGGCAGATGTCTGCTGTGGCAGAGTAAGGAGCTCACAGCTACATATCATTTACCCTCCTTAGCTGGACCCCCCTGGGGGTGCTCAATAGACCAGCTGGTCACACGGCCCCACATGGAACCCAGGCAGCGTTGCCACCAGCTCTGGGAACTATCAGTGCTCTGCCTACGTCAGAGTTGACTTCACAAATGGATCTCCCTGGGACTATTGGGTGAAGGCTTGGTGCACTGCAACCATTCCTGTTGGCTTCCCAGGTGGCACAGTGGTCAAGAATCCTCCTGCCAATGCAGGAGATGCAAGAGACACAGGTTCAGTCCCTGGGTTGGGAAGATCTCCTGGAGGAGAAAATGGCAACAGGTTCCAATATTCTTGCCTGGAGAATTCCATGGGCAGAGGAGCCTGGTGGGCTACAGTCTGGGGTATGCAAAGAGTCGGACATGGCTGAGCAACTGAGCACACACACACCATTACTGTTGCATCACTACAGCTGCTGTTACCACAAGGGCAAGGTTTGCTTTAGGAAATACATCAGTCCTATAGGGTAGCCCCCTGTTTTAGAGAATTCAGGCTGCCCCCGGACCCTGACTTCAAATTCATATGACATAGTTCAGCCAAACATCCAGGTTTCCTAGAATACCCCCAGCCTCTGATATCCTGCTTCTTTGCAGGCTGGGTAGCCCTTGTGAATGCTGGTGCCTCCCACGGGTCGGGAATGTATAATTGTCCTAGTCAGAGAGGAAAACAGAGGTTCTTTCTATCAACTGTTCTTTCTGAAATAACGGTGACTCATCGGTCTCCATCGCCGTCAGAGCTGAAGGTGAATCATTACAGAGGCTGGAGGTGGCTGTCCAGACCCTGAGGGCCTGGGTTTAAAACGAGAAGAGCAAGTCTGTCACGACAGGAACAAGCCTGCCGCCCTTAGCCACCCTCTCCCCAAGCTGAGCCATGTTAAGACTTAAATAAATGTAATCCAGTGTTTCCCCCACCACTTTTCATTTTTATTTATTACAACCCATTGAGCCAGAAGCAGAATGGTCAAAACATTTCCACCGAAGCTGAATTTTCAGGGTATTTACAGTCAGCCTGGAAGTAGCAGGAACTGGGATTTATAGATTTGTATTACCAGGCAGGCAATCTCCCAAGCCTCAGTATTTGGACTTGTTTTAAATGTGCAGGCTTTAATGGCACTAGATCTCTGGCATCCTAAAGGGTCTTGCAATAAACTGAGATAAGATCCTTAGCCCAGAGGCATTTGCGGCCCTTAGAGAAGGCGGACAGGTGGGCGTTCCAGTAAGTGGGAAGGATGATTGCAGTGAAATAAATTCCTGGGAGGTCAGAAAGGACTTGGCAGGCATGGAAGGTGATGTCACATCTACTACCAGGCTAGAAGGAGAAGGTTCTTGCAGCCTAACGAGCTTTTCAGCAGTGGAGAGGCAGAAGCCATTGGTGATGAAAAGCATGGCTCACTCTGCTTGGATTCAGACCCCAAATACTTCCATCAACAGTCTCTGTAAGCAAACCTCAAGGGGCTGCTGATCTAAAAGCCTCATCTGCGTACATCAAACCACACATCACTCTTCTGCTCAAAACCCTCTAATGCTTTCCAGCTCATTGAGAGGAAAACTCAAGTGCGCTCTAGAACCTTCAAGGTCAGCTCCTTGCTAGCTCCTTGCCTTCACCTCCATCAGTCTCCCCAAACCCATGGCCTCAGACCACCCTATGGCCCTGGCACACAGGCAACATACATCTGCAGTCTCAAGAACTTCGAGCCTGTTCTCTCCCCCTGAAATGCCCCTTACCCCCCATACACTCCTCCTCTAGAGTCATTTAAGTCTATACAATGTCAGGACTTCTCTGGTGATCCAGTGGTTAAGATTCTGTGCTTCCAATGAAGGGGGTGCAGATTTGATCCCCGGTCAGGGAACTAAGATCCCACATGCTGTGTGTGCAGCAAAAAAAAAAAAAATTTAAAAAAATAAACAAACAAATACTAAGATACAATGTCACTTTCTTAGAGAGGACTACCCTGACCATGCTGGATAAAATAACCAAGGAAACTTCCCCAACACTCCTTGAATATTTGATGAATGAAAAACAGCATCTCAGCCTGGCCCAAATGTCTCCCGGTTATGGCCAGGGGGAGTGACTTCTAAATCTGTGAGGTGTGTAGTTATGGCCACAAAGAGAGCACCTCTCTCCCCCTGTCACTGTTCCTCGCTCACAAGCTATAGGGAACCTTTCTGCCACCACCTGTCCTGGGGTGGGCAGGGTTCCTGTCAAGGGTAGAGCCACTACCAGTCCTGAGGCCTGCAGACCTCAGGGGCCAGGAGAGTCCTGGGCACCAGGCAAAGAGGAGTGGGTCTCTCCCAGCTGCTGTCACTGGACCTGAGGCCGTTCACTGACCACACCTCACCTCCTAAGGCTTCCTGAGCAGGCTTTATCTACTTGGGTCATCTGCCCCATGACCAGAGTTCAGAGTCCTCCAATCAGGATGAGGGTAAGGAATGAACCCTTTCCCACCTCCAGTAGCTTCTTCTCCAATTTCCCTCCCCAAGAGGGAGGAAAAGAGGTCTGTGCCTCTGCTGTTTATAGCCACCAACAGATGCAAACAGAAATCGATAGAGGGACATGTGTGTCAAGACGGGGGTGATCTGAGGAGACGAGTAATACCCACGTGGTGCCTTTATTCAAGTTAGAAAACAAGATAACCCTTCCTCAAGACACTATGTCTATCTCTTAGAAAATTATCATATTAAACAGACAAATCTACAGTGCCAACCACTAAAACGTGCTTCCCCACTGCCCCACTATTCAGGTTATCTGAATTAAGCAGGCACCTTCCTCCAGTGCCTGAAACGCTGTAGGCAACCTTTGGAGTCTGCGATTAGTCGTGTCCATTGACACCAGGAGCACAGGCAACGACCTGGCCCTTCCCCACTTCTCGGTCATCTGCAGACGACTGATCCTCCCAGCCTCCCTTTCTCCATCTGTGAAATGGGAGCAAGGACATTGCGAGGGGCGTGAGAGTCCTGCCTGCCTCCCAGACCACCTCCAGCTACCTTCCAGATGTTAACCTGGCCAGACACACGGAGTAGAAGGTGGAGGCTCCAGGTGCAGGGTAGGCCGGGTTCGGCCAGGTGCTAAGACTGGTGTCTTCCCTCTCCTCCAGGCTCTGGGAGGGAGCCACGGGACCGAGGCTCTCCTCCTCCCCCATCCCGCTGGGCCCAGCCTCACCCACAGCACAGGCCTCTATATCAGACCCCAGGCCTGGAAGCTGGAAGCTGGGAGGATGGACTATCCTCATTGTTCTGCTCATTTGGTTTGAAGAAGGGCATTCCAGCTATGGAACTAAGCCAAACCACATCACCCTGGGCTGGCTTAGTTCATGGAGGACCGAGATTTAAAGTCGCAGCTTCCTTCTCAAACACACAGGCCAAACACTGGGGAACCCCTAGCAGATCCCACTGCCTGCTTGCCCCCACTAGGTGCCCACCCCTCTCCCCTCAGGGCTCCCGGCTGTCCTGACAGCACACCCTGGCGCTCCACGTCTCTTCACATGCAGCAGAGAGAACTCTCAGGCAGGGTGGCCGAGTGCTTCCTGGGACGCCAGGTCCTGAACCCCCGACATGGCAGGTGTGGGCACCAGCAGCAGCCGGACGGACCATCTCTCTGGTCCCAGACTGGGCTGCACCACCCACTCCCCGGGCCTGCCACACTGTACCCAGAGTGGCCCGGCAGTAAGGAAAGAGCAGCCTGCCTGGTAATGGCACACAGGGATGCAAAGGAGAGAAGTGCTCAAAAATTGAGTGAGAGAGTGAGGCCCAAAATGAAGCAGAGATGGGACACGTTGTGACCTGGGCTCTGGAGCTAAAAGGGGGGTCTGAATCCTTACATGAATTCAATTATTATCAGTTTGACATTGGGGAAGTTACTTAATGGCTCTTGGCCAAGCCTCAGTTACCTTATTCATGAAATGCAAAGAAGACTGTTCACCTCACTGTACCAGAAGGGGTCCCAGTAGGAGACAGAAACTACACCAGTTATTTCAACAGAAGGAATTCACTATAAGAAATTGTTGACTGTGTACAAAATTTCTACCTAGACATCTGAAAGGGTAAAAAGATACTCCAGTGTCACTGAGGAAGAAACTGCAGGAAGTGGCTACTACTCTTAGGATTGGGAAAAAAAGGGGCGGGATCTGGAATTATTAATTTAGAAATTTAAGGAGGATTCTCACAGAGGCAAGACTCAGAGATCTGAGGAGGGGTGTTGCCGGGTTGGCACTGGGGTCTCTAAGTGAGCATGAGGAGGCTGGCTCTGTGAGTGTTGGAAAAAACAGCAAACTGGATCAGACTGCCATGACTCCAGTGAACTCCACCGCCAGGGCGGCTGGGGAGACTCTGGAACAGGAATCGGGCAAGAACCGGCAGGTCCCTTCTCCCTCCCTCTGCCTTGCCGCCTCCCTCCACGGCCCCTGTTGACAGAGCCTAACATGAAGCAGCTGGCAAAGCAGAACTGTGGTTTGCAGAGTCCTGGATTCAGCATTGCAGAGCAGGGTCTAGAGGGCTAAGGCTGGAACTCAGAGACATTCTACCAAATGGCCCATTCACAGTTAGGATTAAATTTTAAAATATGTACAGTCATCTCCCCTTATTCTCAGTTTTGTTTTCCACAGCTTTAGTTACTTGCTGCCAACCTCAGTCCAAATTATTAAATGAAAATTTCAGAATTAAGCAATCCTAAGTTTTAAATTGTGTGCTGTTCTGACGAGTGTGATCGAATCTCACTCTGTTCCACTGTATCCCATCTGGGATGCGCATCACCCCTTTGTCCAAGGCATCCCAGCCGGTAGTCTTCTCATAGTCACCTTGGTTATCAGACCAGATCAGCTCTTGAGGTATCCCAGTGCTTGTGTTCAAGTAACCCTTATTTTACTTACTAATGGCCCCCAAAACTCAGAAGTAGTGATGCTGGCAATTCACATAAACCAAAGAGAAACTGTAAAATGTTTCCTTTAAATGAAAAGGTGAAAGCTCCCAACTTAACAAGGAGATAAAAACAGTCATAGGCCAAGGTAGCTAAGATCTATGAAAAAGGAATCTTCTATCCATGAAGTTGTGAAGAAGAAGAAAAACACTATGCTTGTTTAATTGTCTCACTTTAAACTGTAAAAGTTACGGCCACAGGGCTTAGTCAAGTCAGAAAAGGCATTGCATTTGTACAAGATATTTTGAGAGAGAGAGAGACCATATTCACACAACTTTTACTACAATATGTTGTTATAATTGTTCTATCTTATTATTAGTTATTGTTGTTATTTCTTACTGTGTCTAATTTATAAATTAAACTGTATCACAGGTACATATGTCTACGAAAAAAAGGTGTATATATAGGGTTCAGTACTGTCCGTGGTTGCAGGCACCCGCTGGCAGTCTTGAAACATATCCGCTGTGGATAAGGAGGTCTACTGTATGTACACAAGATGTTTGGCACAAGACCAGGCATAGTAGATGCTAAATCACTACTATTATCATTATTGTGGTGATGATGGATAAGTGGGCTTGGCGATTAGATAGAAGATAAGGCAGACGCTTGTGAGAGGTTGATTGTGAGAGTGGAGATAATTTTGGATTCCTTTTTAAAAGGCTCACTGATTTCAGGTGAAGTATAAGGACACAAGTGATATCAAATAGTAGGAAGTCTGAAAATTACACTTCGATCCTTAGATCTCTAAAATGTCCATCCCTCTTCACTCACAGTTCTGAACAACATCATATTTCCTAAGCCTCTTGCCCAGATTCATTAATGCCCTTCTCCCGCCTCAGGTCCACCTCAGTCATGGCATGGGTCCAATAGTCCTTCCTACTGCACTGCTATTACCTCATTAGAGTCCCATTGCCTGCAGATGGAAGGCCAGATTCCTGCGTTGACATACGACACACTCAGTAATCCAGTGTAGGAGCCCCAGAAATGCTGTTTTCCATTGGATCTAGCGCTGCCCTCCCCATATCAGGGTCAAATTAGAAAAGTAAGGAGTGGGAAGGGAGTCAGGTGAGGCCTGACACCTGAAGAATCTCCCTCTGGGTGCCCTAATTCAGAATGGCAGAGCAGGACAATTTTAGTAAGCTCCTTGTCATGGCTGAGCTGACATCCTAATGCCCAGAGGTTGTGAGGGGCTGCTCTCTTCTCCCTCATTAAACTCAAAACTCCCTTCTCCCTGTGTTCTCTTTAATGGAGCCTTCTCTGTTTCCTACATCCTCAGCTGAGGCTAAAATAAGCTGTGGTAACAGCAGCAGTCTAGGCCAATGGAGCAGGTCCTATGAGGAATGTTCCTAGTTTCATGGCACAGGGAAAAGCGAGGCGAGTGGGACCTCATACTGAGCTCTTAAAGCTTCTGCTTGGAAGTAACATTCATCACTTCCACTCATATTTTATTAGCCAAAGAAAGCCACATGGCTTCTCCTGAGTTCAGTACAAAGAGATGTATGGCACTCATTAAATAAGTTGCACTGCAAAGCACATGGCCAAGCTTGAATCAGTGGTCATGAATGCATAAAATGGATATTTTTATTTAAAAAAGTCTGGGGCTTCCCTGGTGGCTCAGTGGTAAAGGATCTGCCGCCAGTGCAGTAGACATGGGTTTGACCCCTGGTGCAGGGAGATCGCACATGCTGCAGAGCAACAAAGCCTGTGGGTCACAACTGTTGAACCTGTTCCTTAGAGCCCCGGAGCCCCAGGTACTGAGCCCTCGTTATACAACTACGGAAGCCCACAGGCTGCAGAGCCTACGCTCTGCACCAAGAGAAGCCACCACAGTGAGAAGCTAGCACACCGCAACTGGAGAGAAGTACTCAAAGCAGCAACGATCCAGCACAGCCAAAAATCAATAAATAATCATATATATATTTAAAGCTACCACCATCCTAGTCAAGGATCCTGTCACTTCACACCTGAATTATTCCGAGGGGATGAATTTTTTAAGGTTAACTTAATATATGTCCTACAAAGATGTAGTTCTTTCTCTTTTTTCCCCTGTGCTATTTAGTAGGTTCTCATTAGTTATCTGTTTTACACATAGTAGTGCTTATATGTCAATCCCAATCTCCCATTTTATCCCACCCACCCTCTGTCGTCCATACATTCGTTTTCTACGTTTCTATAATGCATTTCTGCAATGCATTCCAATATATAGTAGGTGCGGATAAACACTGCTTGACTCCACTTAGAGAGAGAGAGA
>NW_011495014.1:9027592-9040379 GCF_000754665.1 Bison bison bison
TGGTAGATGCCAGTGACTGGGGTGGGTGGGTGCTGGGGAGAGAGAACAGGGACTTAGCGTTTAATAGAGATAGAGTTTCAGTTTAGGGAGGTGAAAAATTTGGGACGTCGATAAAGATGAGCATTGCATAACAAGGTAAATGTACTTATTGCCACTGAACTGTACAGTTAAAATATGTTAAAACAGCACGCTTTATATTATGTGACTTTTAACACAATAAGAAAACATTAAAAAATAAAAATAAAGTATTCCCACAGATCTTTTGGGGTCTCCCTGCCCTCTAGTATCTTCATATTGTCCAGTTCTCACTTCAAAAAAAAAAAAAGAAACACAATTTACTTAAAAAATAAATTGCACAATCTCAATATAGTTAAGGTTAACAAATCCCAAATGAGTAATATATTCAGGACTATGGAAATTCATGTCAAGCAGGCATTGTGGCCAAGGTACTAAGAAAGAAATTGCACTTGAGCTTGGCAATTATGGGTGTACAGGATACATGTGATCTAAGCAGATATGGTGGATGAGTGTAGGCATTTACAAAAGGATAAGGGATTAAGCAGAAATCAGTAGAAATGGCTTGCTCAGAAATAGGGGAAAACCTATTTGGCAGAAACCATCATTTTCATAGGAGAGTCACGGACAATAAGTTCTAAGAATAGATTGGAGCAAAGTTATGGAAGGCTTTGAAAGCAAGATATTTGACTTATAAATGTAGTGTTTCAGGTAGTTGTATAATATATGAAGGGAGGAAAAAGGACTGGAAATGAGATTACTTAAAGACAATGTAAAGTGAAGTAAGGGCTTCCCTGGTGGCTCAGAGGTACAGAACCTGTCTGCCAATGCAGGAGACGCAGGTTTGATCCCTACGTTGGGAAGATCCCCTGGAGAGGAAGGGGCAACCCACTCCAGTATTCTTGCCTGGGAAATCCCACAGACAGAGGAGCCTGGAGGGCTACAGTCCATAGGGTCACAGAAGAGTTGGACATGACTGAGCTACTGAGCACACATGCACAGACCTCTTTATTAACACTTTGTCAAGGCCCAGTGGCGGGTCTAGTGACTACTATGATTTGGACACAGTTGTCAGTGTTGACAACATTTTGAGGTCTTGGCAAAATCTATAAAGTGTATGTATAATTCCTCTTGGTGAGAATTACAGGTACTGTTAGTCCTGGTTTGTTGCCTACATTTATAATGAAAGGAAATGTCTAATTTCAGTCTTGGATAGTGCAAATGAATATACAATTTATTTCCCCTTCCAAGGCATGGACTGCCTTCCCTGCCCACAGGTGCTGTTGATAGAGCGTAAAACATAAGTAGCTCAGATGGTAAACAATCTGCCATGTAGGAGACCAGGTTCAATCCCTGGGTTGGGAAGATCCCCTGGAGAAGGGAATGGCTACCCACTCCAGTATTCTTGCCTGGAGAACTCCATGGACAGAGGAGCCTGGCAGGCTACAGTTCATGGGGTTGCAGAGAGTCGGACACAACTGAGCGGCTAAGTACATGAAACATAAGCTATCAGTGCTCATGGGAGATTGTTTAGATACCTACTCAGGAATGTAGAGGTGACCCACTGTCACTCTGGGAAGCTGCTCTGTAACTAACCCCTAGCATCATGCCTTACTCAGGGTAGATGTCAGTGCAAATGCACTGATTGACTGAAGAAAGTGTTGGAGAGATAATGCAGTGAGTTAGACTTGGCTCTCTAAAGGCCCTTCCTGCTGCCGTAACATTCTGAGACTCTATGTCTGTCTGACAAATGCAGAAGGAATTCAGTGAAGCCAGCTCTTGGGATCCTGTGGCTGCCAGGAAGTGACCGCAGGAGACAGTGCCGTAGGGGATGGCAGGGGAGCGGGCAATGCAATGAGACGGGGGTGGAGTAGGGCGGGGGTTGAAAGCTCAGCACTGAGTCGTAACTCTGTCCCCAAAGAGATAAAGGCCAAGATCAGAAAGTGGGGTTGCTGCATCCAGTGACCACAGAGGGCAACCAAAGATCAGAGAAACAGCTGAGGCTGCCCAGCTGCTTTTTCTGCTGCATGTCTATCAGCCTGGGCAACAGATAGGAAGTTCATTCATCCGGTGCCTGGCTCATAACTTTCTCGAAGAGGAGATCATTTATATGGTTGAAGTCCTTTTGCATTTCTGACAGGTGTCATAGCTGAAAGTGTTGACTGAGGATTCCCTTCAGCCCTTAACACCTAGAAAAGGAATAAGAAAGGCTGAATTCAACCCTGTGATGTTCCTGGCAGGACTATGTGCTACCAACTAAGACCATTGTTGTTGATGTTGTTGATGTTGTTGCTGTTAAGTCGTTCAGTCATATCCAACCCTTTTGCGATCTCACAGACTGTAGCCCACCAGGCTCCTCTGTCCATGGAATTCTCTATGCAAGAATACTGGAGTGGGTTGCCATTTCCTTCTCCAGGGGGTCTTCCCCACCCAGGGATTGAATCTGAGTCTTCTGCATCAAGAAGTGGATTCTTTACCAGTGAGCCACCAGAGAATCCCATTAAGAAGCCCATAGTATGAAGCAATTAATAAGGATAATAATAGTCATATAAACTAGACATTGATATATGAACTTATTACCCAAGTTAACACTTCTGTATTGGGGGCCTCATATTGTACAAAAGAGTAATAATAAAAATGGCAGTCATTTTTTAAAACATGTCTAAGCTAGTCAGGTATACCTAATGTAATTTTGTCTAATTTCATCCTCACAGCAACCTGGTGTGTATTACCAACTTCTATAGTGGGTTGAATGGTGGTCCCATCAACAGACATGTGCACCCAGAATCTGAATGTGACCTTATTCAGAAAAGGTCTTTGCAGATATAATTAAGTGAAGGATCTTGAGATGAGATTGTCTTGGATTATTTGGGTGGGATCTAAATCTAATGACAAGTGTCTTCATCAAAGGAGAAAAGACCCAGACAGAGAAGGAGAACACACAGAGGAGAAGGCCATGTGGAGACAAGGCATTGGAGTGCAGAGTCTATAAGCCAAGGAATGCCCAGGGTTGCCAGCAGCCACCAGCGGCGAGGAGAGGGGCATGGAATAGGTTCTCCTCCGTCAGAGCCTCTAGAGTAAACTAACCCTGCCAACACCTTGACTTTGGACTGCTGGCCTTTTGAACTGTGAGAGCATCCATTTCAGTTGTTTTCAGCCACCTGGCTTCCTCCGAGGTCTATCCACTCAAGACACTGAGAATCAGGGGAGCTGTGGTTCTGTTACTGAAAATGTCCGCCTGACTATGGCTAATCCCTGACAGGGGTCATTTGGGTCAGCTTTGCTCATCTCTCTGCTGCCTGAACTGACAAATGACTTAAGAAATTCAGGTTGAAATACTACTACTAGGGTAACAACAGACAAAGGTTAACCAATGCCTGGAATCAGACTGCCTGGATTTGAGGCCCAATTTTCCGCTTAGTAACTATGAGACTGTGGGCAGGTTTTTCAGCCTCTCTCTGGGCCACATTTTTTCCTTTTGTGTGATGGACAGAACTCAAGAGGAGCCTGAGGAGACGTGACCACAGATGTATTGTGGTTTCCTGGATGGGATTCTTTTTTTTTTCAGAATCTTTTCCATTACAGATTATTACAAGATACTGAATACAGTTCCTGGTGCCATACAGTAAATACAGTAGGTCCCTGTTGTTTATGCCTGGATGGAATTTTTGAATCAAAAAAGGACATTAAGTAAAAGCTAAGGACATTTGGATAAAGTCTAGACTTCGGATAATAATAATGTATCAATATTGGTTTATTAACTGTAAGAAATGTGCTATACTAATGTAAGATGTTACTAATAGAGAAACTTAGGCAAGGCTAAGTGCGAGACATATGGGAACTCTCTGTACTAATCTAAAACTGTTCTAAAATATTAAATTAAATATTTTTAAACAAGGAAAATTTTAGTATCTCATCTCACAGTGTGATAAAAATTTGAAACAGTGCCTGGCACATTATAAGAGCCACATTGTAAGAGCAATTATTATTTTATGGCTAGTATCAAGATCAAGGAATTATCAATAGTATTTGAAGTTTTCCATGAAATAAGCTAAATAATTTTTTTTAAGTAAGATGATGCTGTTATTTTTAGTGTAAGGTTTTCCAAACTCTGCTACTAGATTCAATGTTTTAAAAACACCTACACTGTATTTCACCTTCTTTTTTGGAAAATCAAGCAGAATGAGTTACAATGGCTACTATTTTTGACAACCCACAAGGCAGACAAATTAAGTGTTTCTTATATATTCACTTAGGTTCCCATCTCAGTGAAAGAATAACACTTTTACTGTTAAACAAGGACATAAAGCTAACCATTGTAAGAAGCGAGGATTTTCAGGAGGGTGATGCTGTCAAGAGCAGAGATCCAGATGCAACGGATTGTCCCCTCTTTGAGCCTGTCCTACGGGCTTGAGAAAGCAGAAACAGAAACAAATTTATAATAAACTGTTGCATTTTATCAATTAAAGAGATCTGTCGTTCAGTTGCTAGGTTGCGTCCGACTGTTTGCGAGCCCACGGACTGCAGCACTCCAGGCTTCCCTGCCCTTCACTGTCACCCAGAGCTTGCTCAAACTCATGTCCACTGAGTCAGTGATGGCATCCAACCATCTCATCCTCTTCAACCCCTTCTCTTCTTGCCCTCAATCTTTCCCAGCTTCAGGGTCCTTTCCAATGAATCAGCTCTTCACCCCAGGTGGCCAAAGTATTGGAGCTTCAGTTTCAACATCAGCCCTTCCAATGAGTTTCAGGGTTGATTTCCTTTACGATTGACTGGTTTGATCTCCTTGCTGTCCAAGGGATTCTCAAAAGCCTTCAACACTACAATTCAAAAGCATTGATTCTTCCGCACTCCACCTTCCTTTTGGTCCAACTCTCACATCTGTACATGAATACGGGAAAAACCATGGGTTTACCTAAAGAGATGCTTCCCACCTAAAAGAGAATGCTGTTGTCTTAAAGAAAGTACTCTTCTACAAGCAAGTTGGGTTGATTGAAAGACAGAGAGCTTGAAGATGAGCTGTTGGACCAAAAAGAAACAGGCACAGGGCAGACTCAAGCAGCAGTGGGAGTCCTGTGCGCAGGTGAGAGTGAAACAGGAGGAAGGGGGCAGGGGACAACCTTTGAAAGAATGGCCTAACCCAAGCTCACGGCATAAACTGATTAGAACCATATGGGTCTGAGCTGGTGGATGAGCTGACTTCCACTAGACCTTGAACCTCTCAGTATATGCTCATTGGAACACATCAGTGAGCTAAATGGCACTCCCACAGGCTCTGTGACCACTCCAAGACTGACCATCAAAAAGCAAAATGTGGGTAGCGGCCCAATGCTTGGAAATCTCCACCCCTTCCCTCAAATAGTTTGAATAATCCTCCCCCACATTAGTCCATGAAATTACCCAGCCCATTAAAATTAACCATGCCATAGTCCGAGGCCACTCTTTCACCTTCTGAGATGGCTCACACTCTGCCTGTGGAGTGTGTTTCCCTCTCAATAAATCCACTTCTTTTGTATCATTTTGGCTCTCATTTAATTCTTTCTGCAATTAGACATCAAGAATCTGAGCATCATGAAGTCCTGAAACCAGGCGTGTGATCTCAGTTAAAAGACTGTGGGTTCATGTCTCAATCTGAAGGATATGGTTTCAAGAATCATCAGAAGACAGCAACATACAGCAGTGCTTGGAATCCATTTCACAAGGAAAACTAGCCTAGCTTGACTGTAACATTTGGCCATTTTAAGTAACCAAGGTCAGGGCCTAGGTCTCAGTGTAGGAATGAGTCCTTATTGTTCCAAGTACTTTATCTGAACCATCATCTAAATGGACCTGACCTCTAGACTTCCCTCAGCAAAGAGAATTATCTTCAAGAAAATCCATCTTGAAAAGTCTTTGAATTAGATAATGCATTCAAAGTACAGCAGAAAAAAAATGAATTCACATCACAGTTTTCTTCAGAAATATGGCAACCATTTTTAAATTTGCTTCTGGGTCTCCTTGACAGCAGGAGAGGTAAAATATCATAAAACTTTCATTACATCTGTACTCTCTTCAAGAACCTCTGAAACTTATTAGATGGAAATGTTAATAAGTACATGGAGGGGGGTGAAAAAGGCTTTTTCTAAGCAAACATTTTTTGTTTAATTCTTAAAGGTAAGCAATTTTCTTAACTGTGGGGCTTCTTAGGGTGTTTAATAGTGTAGCGTGTATTGGCAATTTCTAATAGGGGAGATTTAATAGTCTATATTAACTGAACTCTAGGAACATTTTATTTTCAGGGCACAGATTGACAGCTTTCTTCAGAATACAGTTTGTGAAATAATATTGATACATGATTATTATCTAAAGTCCATAGTCTAAGGCTTCCCATGTGGCGCTAGTGGTAAAGAATCCATCTGCTAATGCAGGAGATGCAAGAGATGTGGATTCGATCCCTGGACTGGGAAGACCTGCTGGAGGAGGAAATGGCAACCCACTCCAGTATTCTTGCCTGGAAAATTCCATGGACAGAGGAGCCTGGCAGGCTACAGTCCGTGGGTCTCAATGAGTCAGACACAAATGAGCACACACACATACATTGTCCATACTTTACTCAGTGTTCTATTTCTGGAGACATACATAAAAACAAAACATTCTGTCAGTTAACATTTTGGTCCTGTCTTCCTCACCCTTGATTGCCTAAAGTTTAGTCTCCAAACCATTCCAATAGATTATACCATGCAACAACTGGCCAATAATCCACTAAGGTCTGGACTGAGACCAAGGCTGACAACTGCATTTTCCATGCTATTGGGCACGACTCTATTGATGTCCAGGCTTCCCTGGTGGCTCAGACAGTAAAGAATCTGTCTGCAGTGGAGAGCTGGGTTCAATCCCTGGGTTGGAAAGATCACCTGGAGCAGGGCATGCCAACCCACTCCAGTATTCTTGCCTAGAGAATCTCTGTGGACAGAGGAATCTGGCGGGCTACAGTCACAGCAGTCACAGAGAGTCAGACATGACTGGGTGACTAAGCACAGCACAGTTATGGATGTTCAAGATATCATAGTTTCATACATGTGTAAGGAATATTTGCCCCTTAAAACCTCCCAAAATATTTGCAACTAACAGCAATTTTCTTCTATCAAAAATTTTTCACTATATATGTTTGGGCTGGAACTTCAAAATTTTGAACTTGATATGAAGAAAATTATTAACATATGTTGAAACTCTGCTTGAGTGTCTCACTGTACCAGGCATGGCCTGACATCCTGTCACTTTGCCATCAGCTACCTGGATTTGGGAAGGGGCCTCTGCAAGCGCAGCATCACCCAGAGTGATACTGAGACAAGTTGCAAGACAAACAGGAGGCTACCAAACACACCTCTCACACCTGACAGCTCAGTGAAGCCACTTTTTGTCTGAAAGTAATTAGGCCCAATAATATATAGATTCACCACTTCTGTTTAAAAATCCAACGTACTTTCAATTAGATACCAGCAGAGTTTGCTTTTAAAGGCTTTTCTTCTTTCTCCTCTTCTAATCCTTGAGACATCACCCAGTTAATTTTGAACAGCTTTTTAGAATGATTTATTGTTTAGTCTTTTTAATGATTAGGTTGTTTGCATCACACTCAGTCCTTTTCCCTATTTGACTTTGTGTAAATGTTGTTGTTGTTGTTGTTCAATTATTAAGTCCTGTCCAACTCTTTGTGACTCCATGGACTGCAGCTTGCCAGACTTCCCTGCCCTTTACTATCTCCTGCAGTTTGCTCAAATTCATGTCCATCGAGTCAGTAACACCATCCAACCATCTCATCCTCTCCTGTCCCCTTCTCCTGCTGCCCTCAGTCTTTCCCAGCATCAGGGTCTTTTCCAATGAGTAGGCTCTTGGCATCAGGTGGTCAAAATATTGGAGCTTCAACTTCAGCATCAGTCCTTCCAATAAATATTCAGGGTTTATTTCCTTGAGGATTGACTGGTTTGATCTCCTTGCAGTCCAATGGACTCTCAAGAGTCTTCTCCACCACAATTCCAAAGCATCAGGTCTTCAGTGCTCAGTTTTCTTTATGGTCCAACTCTCACATCCATACATGACTACTGGAAAAACTGTAGCTTTGACTATGTGGACCTTTGTCAGCAAAGCAAAGTCTCTGCTTTTTACTATACTCTTTAGGTTTGTCATAGGTTTCCTTTCAAGGTGCAAGTGTCTTTTAATTGCATGGCTACAGTCACCATCTTCAGTGATTTTGGAGCCCAAGAAAATAAACTCTGCCACTGTTTCCACATTTTCCCCCATCTATTTGCCATGAAGTGATAGGACTGGATGCCATTTGAATGATGCCATTTGCTGTTTTTTGTTTTTGTTTTTTAATGTTGCACTTTAAGCCAACTTTTTCACTCTCCTCTTTCACCTTCATCAAGAGGCTCTTTAGTTCCTCTTTGCTTTTTGCCATTAGGGTGGTATTGTCTGTATATCTGAGGTTGTTGATATTTTTCCTGGGAATCTGGATTCCAGCTTGTGCTTCATCCAGTCCAGCATTTTGCATGATGTACTCTGCATAGAATTTAAATAAGCAGGGTAACAATAAACAGCCTTGACAAACTCCTTTCCTAATTTTGAACCAGTCCATTGTTCCATGTCCAATTCTAACTGTAGCTTCTTGACGTGCATACAGGTTTTTCAGGAGATAAGTAAGGTGGTCTGGTATTCCCATCTCATTAAGGATTTCCCACAGTTTGTTCTGATCCATACAGTCAAAGGCTTAGGGTAGTCAATGAAACAGACATAGATGTTTTTCTGGAATTCCCTTGCTTTTTCAATGATCCAAGGGGTGCTGGCAGCATGTGTCAACATACTGACCTGGTTCAATGAGTGGGCATCAGCAACCATCAGGGAGGTTCCTAAAGTGGCAGTTGAAATAAATCCTCCATGGACCTCCTTAAGTATATTTGTCAAACATAATCATTGGTCACCATTTCCCCCAGCTGTTTAAAGAATAACCACCTTCTTTGATGTTGTAGCTGCATAAATTGCATCTTTAAGACGAAAAGGAGTCTGAAATCGTACTTTGAAAGATTTTTTTTTTAATATGTTCATCTCACCTGTCTTCCTATAGTGGCCTAATAAAGAATATGTTTTTTAAATATCTGTTGGGGCAGACTCTTTTGCTACTGAAAGTGAAATGAAAGTGAAGTCGCGCAGTCGTGCCCAACTCTTCGAGACCCAATGGACTGTAGCCTACCAGGCTCTTCCATCCATGGGATTTTCCAGGCAAGGATACTGGAGTGAGTTGCCATTTCCTTCTCCAGGAGACTGGAGTGAGTTGCCATTTCCTTCTCCAGGAGATCTTCCCAACTCAGGGACTGAACCCGGGTCTCCTGCATTGTAGGCAGATGCTTTACCATCTGAGCCACCAGGGAAGTCCTTTGCTACTGAAGCTGACCCCAGTAGTCTCCCCATGTTGCTAGAGACGGCTGCAGAACCATGGGGATATTGCAGGGTTTTGTTTGCTCCCCAAAAGCTAGTCATGGTGAATTCCAAAACAGAAGATGCCAGCTCATCGTACTTTCACTGTGCCGAAGGAATGCTGACAGCACAGGCACGTAGACGGTCTCACCACAGAGTATCGCCTGCATAGTTCTGGCCTTTCCTACTCAGCCACAGAGCACCTTTTGCACAGTTTTGACTTCCCAGGTTAGAGTCACCTAGAGCTGTGACTCTCACCATGGGTGCGTGCTAGATAGTACATCCTGGAGAAACCTGTTGGTGGTGATGATGGAGTTACCACATAGGTGTCTCCACTACTCTTGGAGTCATCATGGAGCCCTTGATCTCTCTCCTTTGCTACAAGCAATCCATTTGTAACCCCTGTCTTCCTCTAGAAGTATATCCAGAATGCAGCCACTTCTCAGAATCTTCCTCACCCAAACTTTCACATTTTGCCTCCAAAGCAGAAATGGCCTCTGGTCTCCCTGCTTCCTCCTTGCTGCCTTTATAGTCTGCTCAGAGTGACCCTTTTAAAAAATAAGCTACATCATAATCCACTAGAACTCCATTAAAAACTCCCTTCACACTCAGAATGTAAACCCAGAGTTCTGACTGTGGCTCTCAGGGCTCTCCTGACAGCTCTCCACAGTCCCCCTGCTTCTCTGGCGTCCCCCAGTACCTCCCCGTGCTCCCGTCCCCTGCCCTACGCGCCACTCCAGTGTCATCAGTCGTCTTGACTTGCCTGTCCCCAGACACTCCTGCTGGCAGGGGAGGGGGCTGGACTAATGTCACCTGATCAGAGGCTTCCCTGGCCACCCCACCCTGCTCACTCTCTGACCTCTTACCATTTATCCCCATCTCACGTCTTTATTTGTTTGGGTGTTTATTGCCTTTCTCTCCCACAGGAACACAAGCTCCATGAAGCAGAAACTTTGTTAGTTTTAATCAACACAGTGTTTCTAAAACAGTACCTGGCACATAGGATCTCAGTAGATACTTCCTTGAATAAGCGAGTGAATGACTCAGAGTTTATTTTTACTAGTAATGCCCAGCCCACTGCAGCCTCAGAAGTAAGAGATGGAGCTCATCAGGGAAAACGAAAAAAATTGTTTGAAACCAAGGAATCCTAACCTAGGGTTAGACTGCTTGAGTTATCGTTTAAAAAGAAAAAAAGAATGCTCAGCAGTTTTGCAAGACACAAATGAGTGAATTACTCTGCAGTCAATGTTTCTGTCTGTTCACGTGGACTTCTTGCCCTGCTTACCATCTGCTTCACAGATGGGAAATAGGGGCATGAAGAGAGAGTTGTTCTGAGGAAATTTCATGGTGGTCCACTGGTCAAGGCTTTGCCTTTCAATGCAGGGGGTGTGGGTTCCATCCCTGGTCAGCGAGCTAAGATCCCACATGTCTCAGGGCAAAAAAAAAAGAACAGAAACAAAATTATAACAAATTCAAATGTAAAGACTTTTAAAAAATGGTCCACATCAAAAAAATTAATTTAAAGATAAGAGTCATTATGAGAGTCAAATTAGATTAAATTCATATTCACTGATATTTCATGGAAAATCCCACCTTTGGATTTATTCTACAAGTAGCAAACAGAAGGATCTCAGTTCTTTTATGACTTCAAATAATTTCCTTAACCCAAGGAAAGTGGTTTTCTCAAGCAGGTCTAACATACAAGACTGGCATCAGACTTGCCAAGTGAGAACTGTCTTCCTGTTACTAGCAGGGGACTGACTCCTGAGCTCCTGGGTAAGGTTCAGGGCGGCTGTGACAGAGCCCCAGGAGTTAATTAATCCTGAGTCATCTCCAGCCCACAGGAAATGCCAGTGACCTCCCTCTCCTGGACGGGTGCCAGGCTCAGCTCTGTCACCTTCCCTTGAAGGGCAATGTGTTTTCTTTCCTTTGCTTTTAAGTGATCGTATGGGATTTAAGTCTAAGGAGGAATAAAGAAAAGGTTGTATAATCCAGGACAACCTTTCTGTCTCATTTTTGGTGGCAAATGATCCACAGGATGAACAACAAACAAACCAGAAAGGAGATACCTGGAAAGAGAGCTAGAGCTGGAACAAGGGGTCTAGAGATGGAGAAACAGACCTTTTGAAAGGTCCCCTGGAGAATTTCATTTCTTGCTAACAGCTGCTTTAGGATTCTCTGAACATCTCATATCTACTAGGAGCCAGTTTGCATGGTGATGCAGAGTTCAGGCTGGGGGAAGAACTCTGTCTCCAGGGCTTGCTGCCTGAGTGAGTTGAAACAGTGGGCAAGTTACATAGCTACTCCTGCCTCAGTTTCCTCATCTGGTAAATGGAGATAAACTAGTTCCTACTTTAAAGGGGAAGTGTGAGAATGAAATAGGACAATACTAATAAAATATTGAACAGTACGTGACACATAGGAAGTGCCCAATAAAGCTGTCTACAATAAACACAAATCCTGAAAGAAGTCAGATGGGGATTTACCATAAATAGATAAAGCCTCAGGCCCAGCCCCTGGCTCACCCAGGTGGAACGGCTGAGAGCTGCAGGTGACTCCAGGGGAATGGGAAACCAGATGACCATCAGGAAGCATTTCTAGGTAAACATTTCCAGTTGATTGTCTAATATAATTTCAAGAAGAAAGGGCTTGGAATCTTTAAGGCTTCAGTAATTTGTCGTCGTGTTTCTCTCTCTTTCTCATTTTTAAATTAATACACATTCACTTCCAATTTATTTCTCATTTACATTCCTTTTCCTAAAAAGTACCCCCTATATTATATAATCCTCAGGCCCCACAAAATCTAGATTCATCCCAGAATAATATAATTAAATATTTGCCATAATCTTGAAAAGTGGATATTGTCACTATCTCACAGTCTGGAAACTAAAATCCTGAGAGATAAGTGCTGTCCCCAAGGACATACAGTAGGACCAGATTCAGATACTTGTTTACACAAATATTCATGACAGCATTATCCATGATAGCCAAAAGGTGGAAACACCTCAAATGTCCAGGGACAGATGAATGGATACATAAAATGTGGTCTATGCACACAGTGGAATATTGTTTAGACTTACAAAGAAGTGGAATTTGGATACACACTATAATGTAGATGAACCTGGAAAACACTTTGCTAAGTGGAAATAAGCCAGACACAAAAGGCTGTATTGTATGATTCCACTTATACAAGGTACCTAGAACACTCAAATTCATAGAGGAATGGTAGCCTCTAGGGGCTGGAGAGGGCAAATATGAATTATTGCTTAATGGGTACAGAGCTTTGGTTTGGAATGGTGAAAATTTTCTGGAGATGGATAGTTGT
>NW_011495014.1:9040479-9075446 GCF_000754665.1 Bison bison bison
GCATGGCAGTGTAAATATACTTGATGCCAATGAATGACACACTTGAAAACAGGTATAATGGTAAATTTTATGTTATGTACATTTACCAGATTGAAAAAGGAAACTCTGGACTATGAGGTAAGACCTAGGTCACAAAATTTTCTCTAGCACTTAGCATGTTTTGGGCATTGCACACAAAGGTGACAGGAAGCTGCTACACATCCTCCTTTAAAATAATGTTTCTGAAGCTCTTGCAATTTGAAACGAAGGTGTCCACTTCCAAATTCAGGCTTCCCTGGTGGCTCAGTGGTAGAGAACCCACCCACCAGTGCAGGAGACGCAGGTTTGATCCCTGATTGGAAAAATCCCCTGGAGGAGAGCATGGCAACCTACTCCAGTATGCTTGCCTGGAGAATCCCAAGGACAGAGGAGTCTGGCAGGTTACAGTCCATGGGGTCACAAAGAGTGGGACATGACTGAGTGACTGAGTGCCAGCACTTCCAGATTCTGTGCTCCCCAGGTTACACACACCTGCAGGTCAGTCACAACCTTCTGCCCACCGGCAGTGCGTCATACACACGGTTACACCAGCGCCAGACCCAAGAGCAAAGTCTCCACTTCCACTGTCTTCTTTCAGCTGTTCACTATGAAACAGTTTCATAGAAGGACTACTGGAGGGAGATCTGTCTCTTGTCCTTGAAATACAGCTGGTGACATAGAGAGGCCATCCCATCCCAAGAGCTGGCAGTCATTACTAGGTCCCTAGAGTTCAATTTGGCTCCCAGCCAGGTTTACTCAGTGTTTATTCCCCCAGGAGTGTTTTGAGGTGCCCCAGGGCTGGTCTAGCCGGCCCCAGATTGTTATTGTCTGATGTGAATGAGGGGCTGGGTCCAGGCAAGATCCAAGCCAAACAGAGTGAGTCAGATGAGCTCACGTGACTTCCTGAGGTCAGGATTCCACTGAAGACAGTCTCAGAAGCAAAGGCCAGTAAAGGAGTGGGGTGCAGGGGTCATTGCTTCCTTGGGCTGTGTGATGCTCTGCGACTCTACCCACACCTGGGCTCAGATCTCTTGAAGAGGGTCAGACCCCCAGAGTCCTAGGCTGGGAGTCTGAGCACTTGGGATAGTAGGCTTCTATCCTATGGGCCAAGCGGCGTGTCTAAAAGTCTGGATGGTGTGACTTAGGATCTCTGGATCTTAAGGGATATGGAGACACCCTCAACCACCTCTAAGCAATGGGAATTTACTGAAGGGATGCACATTGTGCTAAAAGAGATAAGATCCTGGGGAAATTCAGGAAGGGCTGTGCCTGAGAAAGGTCCAATCTGAAAGGGCATTTGGGATCATGGCCTGGGCCATGTTCCTTCCCCTTGACAAAGTGAGTGTGGGGGTCTAACGCTGGTGTTTTCCATTCACATGACTCAGGCACCCTCCTCAGCTGTTTTCACTAGTGACATTCGCAACCTGTCCTCTTGTTGACTCATTAGAGTTCTCATCTGCCTCACTCATCTGTCTCCTCAGAGCTGCGATTCCTCCCAACGCTCCTGAAGCATCTTTTCCTGCAACCTGATGTCCTCTCTCTGCCGGTTTCAGCTTCCATTATCGAAGCCCTGATTTTGTTAGTCTGTATTTCCCAGTTTAAGTTCTATGGATACAGAAACACGGGTAATTCATCTGGTTGCCTTGTCTAAGGGGACGGTCTTCATTTGGGAGACTTTATTCAGAGCTGACCAGTTTTTGTTGTTGTTTAGTTGCTACGTTGTGTCCGACTCTTTGTGACCCCATGGACTGTAGCCCTCCAGGCTCCCCTGCCCACGGAATTTTCTAGGCAAGAATACTGGAGTGAGTTGCCATTTCCTTCTGCAGGGGATCTTTCTTATCCAGGGTTCAAACCCCTGTCTTCTGCATTGGCAGGCCGATTCTTTACTGCTGAGCCACCAGGGAAGCAAGTTTAGGGAGCAGCTAGAACTCCTTCCATCCCCACAGCCATGGTCAGGTACTTTTCCAGGCACCAGATCTTTAGGAAGCAAGAATATTTTCCCTATGATGAATCATCCAGAGTGGATGGAGGTTTTCTTGTAGCATTGTTTTTTATATTTTCTCTTAAATGTTGCCCCTTTTCTCCACCCTGTATTTTAAGCCCTTTCACAGCCCAAGCAGGGAACGTCTTTCCCCACTTCTAACGGCATGCTGTGTCTTCTAAAACTATTTATTCATTTATTTACTCACTATTCGTGGAGTACCAGCTTTGTCACAGGTAAAATACTATATAATGACAAGCTAAAAATTATCCGCTTATTGATAAATATTGACTATTTACAAAGTATCTGGCTTTATGCTACTTGCTGGGAATATAAAGATCACTGAGACACAGTCACTGCCTGATGCATAGTGAAGAATTCAATAAATACTTGTTGAATAGATCAATGCCTTAAAGAGCTTCACAGTCTATTGGGGGAGAGATGCAAGGATTTCAGCAATTACAAGCAGATTGGAAAGGGCCATCCTGGGGAAGGTCCCAGGAAGGGAGGCCTGGTGAGACTCAAAACGTCTCCCTATGGGCACTGATGTCTGTGGGAGACGTGGACAGTGAGCTGAATCAGCCAAATGAGAGGAATGAGGAGGAGGCCCGTGCCTCCTGGCAGCACAACTGGCCTGTGCAGAGGCTTGGAGGTGGGGAGGACTGAAGATCAGAGAGGCTGCGACTGAGGACAGATAGTAAATAAAGCTGTGCAATTAGGACTTTAGGGGCAGGGTGGAAGTCTGCACAGAGGATAGTAAAATAACACACCCTTCCTACTCCTCTTTCCTCCTACCCAGATTTATTATCATTTTTCATAGCCCCTTAGGACAGCCTGATTTTAAGAGTCTGTCTCCCCACACTGTTCCCCAGCCTGGAATATACACCTTACAGGCCAAGAGCTTGGCTTTGCTCACTGACATATCTTCTGCTTTCAGAACGATGTTTAGCACAAAGCAGATGCTCAATAAATATTTGTTGAATAAATGGATAAATAAACAAACCAATGAATGATGACTAATATAGGATACAAGTATTATCCAGAGATAGGGGGATTAAAAAGCAGAGACATCACTTTGCCAACAAAGATCCATATCATCAAAGCTATAGTTTTTCCAGTAGTCATGTACAAATGTGAGAGTTGGACCACAGAGCAGGCTGAGGGCCGAAGATTTGATGGTTTCAAATTGTGGTGCTGGAGAAGATTCTTGAGAGTCCCTGGGACAGCAAAGAGATCAAACCAGTCAATCCTAAAGGAAATCAACCCCAAATAGTCATTGGAAGGACTGATTCTGAAGCTGAAGCTCCAATACTTTGGTACCTGATGCCAAGAGCCAACTCACTGGAAAAGACCCTGATGAGCAAAAGAAGAAGGGGGCAGCATAGGATGAGATGGTTAGACAGCATCACCCACTCAATGGACATGAATTTGAGCAAACTCTGGGAGATAGTGGCAGACAGAGGAGCCTGGCTTATTTCTACAGGCTTCTTGCCATGTTCTCTCCAGATTCCTGTGTGTGACAGAGTTCAAAATTGAACAAAGCCTTCTGAGAAGAACCTGAGCAGTCTATAATTAGTTTTCCTCTCTTCACACAGGTTTCACACACTTGCCTAGAAATACACTTTTAAAAGATAGTCTCCCGGGACATAACTCTGGCCACAAAGAAGCCTGTCTAAGGTTAAGCAGTCTGGAGAGTTACAAAGTGAATATTTGTTTGCAATATCTATACACCCCTAACACTATCTTGAATGCATGTGGAAACATTCATAATCAGACTCATGAAATTAGTGATAGAATATAAATATTTTAAATCTCTCTTTTGTTCAACAAATAAACATCTTCTGTGTGCCAAGCAGTAAGTTGGAAGCAGGGACGGTACACAAGAAAGAGAACTTGGTCACCGTCTGGAAGGGAGGGGTTCAAAAGCTCAGGCACCACTGTTTTCTGTTTCCATTGCTGTTTGAGACTAATTTTGTTCTAATTTAATTTTAATTATTATTTTTTTCTAATAATGGATTTAAATAGGAATTTGATATTTATGGGGAAAAATATCTTTCATCCAATTTTAAAAACAATGGAACACAGTATTTTGCTTTCCCTAGCCTGCCTTCTATTATAAATTGTAAAATAGTGATTTTTATTTTTCAGAGTTCATCTCAATTCTCTGAAAGGACTTAACAATGGAACATAAAAATCTCAGGTATTTGCCTTTAGCTCATTTTTTAAACCTCCTGATACATAACTGACATATTCATGCTTTTATTTATCACCTTTACTGTTAATTATAACTATTTTAGAAACAACTTTAGATCATATTTCAATTATTTTTTTGACATTTCACCAGTCATTATTTTACTAAAGGTATCAACTTCCTCTAGGATGCAGAGAGACTAATAGAACCTACACAAAAATTTCTGCTGGATGAATTTCCCCACCTTCTTGGTGATTGTACACCTGCCTTCCTTATAAGGAGAACAAGGAAGTAAATCATGTTGGAGTTGCTCTTAAACACAGCTTTTCTTCTTTACCTGTCCAGGTAGCTTCTGTTTTCATTTCAGTCTTAATGAAAACTTTTTTATTTACATCTCAAGTTTCTTTTCAAAGCAGCGTAAGTAGTATTTACAACTTTACACTTCAAGAAAGAAAGACTTTTAACAGTGTTCAGCTTTGGTCTTGTAATGTTGAAGTAATTCATTTTTTAATCTGTCTGCACAGCGAGAACTGAAACGGATGGGGATTGAACTGCTTTGCCTGTTCTTTCTATGTCTAGGAAGGAATGATCACGTACAAGGTAAGACTTTAGTTTCTCCAATATATTGCTTTTGTGGTACGCTTGACAAACCTGTCATGCAGCTCAGAAACTAGATCTGAAGTCATTTTTTACTTGAGCTGTTCAATTGCTCTTTGCCATTGAACGAACACTTTAACAAATTACAGGCAGACGCAGGACTGTTCCCACAGCGAATGCTCCGGGCTTTAGGTAAATAAATGCAAAGGTTGCACGGGCACCTTAATGAGAGAATTAAACAGCACTATGCACAAGAGGATTTCTTAGTACCCTTGTGACAACCATTTTGGTAACTTTTCTAGCTATCTTATTGTACAACAAGGCCTTCCACTTGAGAGTGATAACCTTGAGACAGAAAAGGTATCTATCTTTTAAAATAAAGCTATAGTACATTTGAAAGAGAAACATTCTTTAGTGGCTGTGAATAATTTTGAAAAATTGAAGGGGGGTGATGCTGAATGAGGGTGATAAGTATGATGATCCTGTATTTGTGAACTCTGAGATACTTTCACATTTTAAGAAAAAAAAACAAGAGAGACTGATTATTTTTGGCTGCTAAGACATGCATATTTTCAATGCCATAGATGTAAAATACGAACTTCACTGTGGCTCGCTAACATTTTGAGGACTGATCTTCGAAGCCTGAAAAATGAACTCTGATACTGTTTTGTTCAAGTGCTTTAAGAGCTGTAGGTCTCACGAGTGGAGTGGCTGAGATGTGCTGAATCCCTTGTGTCTTGCTGGGTTTGAACACAGGTGGCTGTGCTGTGGGGGGTGCGGAGACCTGTGAGGACTGCTTACTCATTGGACCTCAGTGTGCCTGGTGTTCTCAGGAGGTAAAACCAACGACCTCAGCGTGTTTGTAAAAAGTGCACTTACATTTACGGTAATTCCGTCTGTGACCGTTCTCACAGTGTTCCACTTTCCGTGGTGTTATAGGAGTGACACAGATCAGGAAGGGAGAACGTAAACATTAGTGATGCCAAGTGTTCTTCGTGTGATTACATTCCAAAGCAATTTGAGAAAGAGTGAATGTCAAATTATTTTGAAATATATGAGCTCAAGATTCTTTCTTTGACCTGATGCCTCCTCTTATTTTAAGGCCATTTCTTCCTGCTCACATGTAAAATGTTGAGGCTCTGGGCAACCAGAGCTCATGGAGGTGATCTTTTCTCAAGTTAAACATACGTTTAATTTCAGTATCATAGTTCTATTCCATCTGGGGACCAGCATCCTTTCTGAATCACTAACAGGATCCAAGAGAAGGCTCGGGGTAAACTTTACTGTTCAAACATTATCCAATTCTTTTAAAAATTACATCCGCTGGGTGACTCTGTACCACAATGACAGAACCTGAAGCAGACATCCCTATCTGATCAGACTGAACACTATGTGAAGGTAGCAGGGGGATTGGGGATGTATAACAAGCCATCCTGAATCATGGCTTCCGGCAACACTACAGAGGAATCTGTAAATGATTCCTGGTAAGAAAGACCTGTATTAGCTCTTTCTGGATTGAAAACAGTTCTTTACTAAATCTCATAAAGAGAATCTCAACACAAATCAGCCTGTCAGATTCTTGCCAAATTCAGCAAGAACTGACTAGCATGTTCAAGGGGAAAGAACCTGGTTGCCCAATTCAAAACCAGGCTGTGGCTGCTAAAACCCCACATTTCAGTTACCTGTGTCCATGGAGGGAGGGCTCACAGAGCAGAGCAGAAACCCAACTCAGTCCCTGACCTCTACCGAGAGGGTCAAGCAGAAGGGCAGTGACTTTGGGTTCATATATCAAAGCAGCTTTGGGAATATACAAAGAGGGAAAAGCCCACATTTTTTGACATTGACTCCCTGAAGAAGACAATGTTAGGTTCATGCCAGAGACATAAAACAACAGATCAGTCTAACAAAGTGCCCACCTCTAAAATTTTCATATAAAAAAAAAATTTTTTTTTTTTTTTGCACCCATTGAAGAGAGCCTCTTAAGTTACACCTGATAGGTTCTCTTGTGGCTAATACTCTGTAGTCAAATCTAGTCAAAAGGCCAGATTATTCTGAGAGATCACTCACTGATATAACTAATAGTAGAAGTATTATTATCAATAGAGAGAGTTGGAGCCAAAAGTAAATTAGGCTTCTGCTTAGAGCAGACAGAAAAATGGTTCCAGGGTTAACGCCACCTCTGATCTTGTGGCAAACATAGTGATTATACGTTCTATCAGTGACACAGTGTTAAGAAGGATTCTGAGGGCTTGTTAAGCCACCTTGTGCTTTGGATAAATCATGGGAAATTACAGAATTTGTTACCCCTCACCAGGGCCTCAAATATACACAGGCCTGGCTGAAAGATAACAAATTATATTCTCAAAAGTCAGCTTCGGGAGAAATGTAGCTTTCTTAGTTGGTGAAACAGCAGGAATGGTTTAGAATTCCACTGAATGAAGGAAAACAGTATGAACTTGGTTTGTTTCTCTCCAAGCCTGAGAGACAACAGGCCTGAAGTTCAACCTTGCCTAGAGCCTCACCAACTCAAGAGCAGCCTTGGCTGGTGGATAAGATAGGTGTTATCTCTTGACTATATCTTTCTGTTCTGAGTGTTCCAGGGTTGGATGGCTGCATCTCTGCCTGGGAACACCCATCTCCCTGCCTCTGGAAACTCAGGTGGATAAGAGGGGAATTGGCAAACTCCTGAGTCCTAAGCAGGAAAGCAGTCTCTTACACCATTTCTCTTTCATTTTGCTTCTCCACATGCCAATGTTGGAGAAATTTCTAAAAGATCTTAAACTAGAATAACGTCCCCAAGAGGACAACTTTGGTGAAGTAATACTGTAATATAAGAGTAATACATCCACAAATTAAACCAGGACAGAGAGTAGATAGGGCAATATCACAACCTTTGACCTTTGAGAAGCCACGGAAAAGATTCTTTGTCATTGGATTTAGCGATAGACACCCTGAGAATTTGGACAGTCCCAGGATTGCATATACCTGCAGGTTATCCTCAACGATAATTCACATGATGATGTCAGCTCTGTGACCCAGTTATTTCAAAGATCTGGTCACAGCACAGGAGAAGCTTTTAAAAAGTGAGCATTGAAAAGAAAAATGAAATAAAAGGGAAAAAAGGAAAAAATAAATCAAGTGAATTCACTTGAATACAATTAAAAGGAAACTCCACTTTTACTCAGAATTTTACTGGCAGAATTCTATGTTTATTTTGCTATAACTTTAGACCTACAATCAATGTCAGACATGTGGGGCTGTAATATATCAAGGCAAGATACCTAACTAGCAAACAAGCAAAAAATAATCTTATAAAAAATGTCTTCTTTTTATTCTTTATTGTTGTCTTTCTCTCTTTATTGTTTTTTCTCTTTTAGAATTTTACGCACCTATCTGGAGTTGGAGAAAGATGTGATACCCCAGCAAATCTTTTAGCTAAAGGATGTCAACTAACCTTCATTGAAAACCCTGTCTCCCAAGTTGAGATACTTACAAATAAGCCTCTCAGCATAGGCAGACAGAAAAATAGCTCCGACATCGTTCAGATTTCACCTCAAAGCTTGGCTCTTAAACTGAGACCAGGTATGTTATGATTTACACAGTCATTGGCTTACGTAAATAAATCTAATGTCATATATGTGCTGCCATATATATGTGCTTAGTCACTCAGTCATGTCCAGCTCCTTGTGGCCCCATGGACTGCAGCCCGCCAGGCTCCTCTGTTCATGGGGATTCTCCAGGCAAGAATATTGGAGTGGGTCACCATGCCCTCCTCCAGGAATGCCACATATAATAATACAGCTATTCCATTAATACGCCTTGAACCATATTACATGTCATTGTTTATTATGACTCAGATTTCCCATTCTTAAGGAAATAGAAAATTGCTAGGCTAACACTTTTCTTTATTCACATTGGTCACTTTGTACTCCAAATGTGTTACCAAAAAAAGCCTTATCTAATAGTAACCGTTTGAATTACTCAAATGTTGTTAAGGCTTACCTCACATTTCTTCAAGGGTTGTAATGTAGCTTTAATCGCCTCTTTATTTTCTTCTTTTCTAAACCCGCATACAAAAAAAATCAGCTTATCTTCCATCTAAATGGATGCTAGTTCTCCCAAGGAGATATAAAATATCCCAACTTTCACCTCCTTCGGTTGCTCTAAATTCATGGGTGAAAGATTTCATGGGTTGGTTCCTTTATAAACTTTGCCACATAGTGTATGAATTGCAAGCATCTTTGGTAAGTTCTTATGGAAATGAAATAGCTGGTGACTGTCTAGTCACAACTAAGTCTCCATGGGTTTTTATGGATCATCTTTTCTTGCGAGGGTGTTACAGGCCTTGAACAGACCCTGCAAGTTCAAGTTCGCCAGACGGAGGATTACCCTGTGGATTTGTATTACCTCATGGACCTCTCGGCCTCCATGGACGACGACCTCAACACCATCAAAGAGCTGGGCTCCCTGCTCTCCAAGGAGATGTCTAAATTAACCAGCAACTTTAGACTGGGCTTCGGCTCTTTTGTGGAGAAACCCATCTCCCCTTTTATGAAAACAACACCAGAAGAAATCGCTAACCCTTGCAGGTAAGTAAATGATTTTCTGGCATCTTCAAACACTGACTTCCTGTAGAGATAGCCTTCCTCTGAGCTGAGCTTGGCAGGAGCTTGCTGATTCCCTGGCAGTTCCCTCCCATCTGATTGGATGTCAGCAGCTCTCAGTTGCCTAGGTTACTCAGAACTAAAGGGATGTCATCCTTTTTTTCTTAAAGTAAACTATTATGTTTACTTAAAAGTTCATTTATTTTGTACTGGAGTAAAGCCAGTTAACAATGCTGTGACAGTTTCAGGTGGAAAGCAGAGGGACTCAACCATACATATACATGTTTCCATTCTCAAGCAGACATCACTGTAATACATAAGTCCCCTACAAACAAACGAGTTCTGTTTTGAGAGCGCATTTGTAAGTTCACTTTGTAGGTTCAACAAAGTTAGTCTAGGTACCCAACTAACAATCAGCTATGTGGTACTGCACTGTAATAGGTATATACAACTTTTCACACAAATAACACATAAAAAACTAACAAACACACAAAATAAGCATTTTTAATCTTATAGTAAAGTACCTTGAAAAGTACAGTAGTATAGTAAAAAGCGGGCATACAGGGCATGTTTGCATGTTCGAAAGTTCACAACTTGAAGGTTTATATGTACAGGATTTACTGTATCCAGTTCTAGCTTGGGTCTTCACAGCATTTGCCATATTTGCCTCCCTTCGGAAGGCTGCTGTTGCTGCTGCTAAGTCGCTTCAGTCGTGTCCGACTCTGTGCGACCCCATAGACGGCAGCCCACCAGGGTCCCCCGTCCCTGGGATTCTCCAGGCAAGAACGCTGGAGTGGGTTGCCATTTCCTTCTCCAACGCATGAAAGTGGAAAGTGAAAGTGAAGTTGCTCAGTCCTATCTGACTCTTTGAGACCCCATGGACTGCAGCTTACCAGGCTCCTCCATCCATGGGATTTTCCAGGCAAGAGTACTGGAGTGGGGTGCCATTGCCTTCTCCACTTTGGAAGGCAGGCTGTGACAAATTTGTATTTGTATTCTGCAGACACAGGGACAGAATCTTTTACTGTAGGTTCCACTGGCCTGAGCCCATCCTCAGCCCCTCAGAGGCTTTCTATCCTCAGTGACCACCACTCTTTGAGGCTCTTGACAGTAAGTCACATTTTCTCAGAGTATCTGTCTCCATTACAATGACTGCTGCCAAAATAACAGCTTTTGGAGTGATTTCTAATGTACTTTGGGAAATGTGACTTTTTCTTATTGCTTGGAAGATGCCTTTGTAGCCTTTACTGTTGTCAAATTCAGTAGGAAATGAGGCAATGGATCCATTATAATATGCTCTAATCAGTTATTAAAACCATGTATTATCTGGGTGATGGTCAAAGGTAAGTTGCTTTTTGATAGCTTACCTCTACATGTCAATGACATGGTCAAAATAAAAGTATTTGATATCCTTCTTTTGAAAAAGAACTTCCATTTGCTCTGTGCCAGACCCTATGCTGAAGGTTTTATATACATGACCTCATTCAGTCTTCATAATAACTTCAGGTCAAAGCAGGTTTCATCATCTCTATACTGAGAGGAAGTAACAAAGGCTGTGAGAAGTTAGTAATTTACCTGTGGCAGCATGACTAATCAGTGATACACCAAGATCTGGGTTGGTCCAAAACCAAGCCTTTTACTACTCTGAATCTAGTATAGAAGAAATGGCTTTCCAAACGTATATTGACTTTTCACACTAGTTTACACCAACACATTAATCTCTTTAAAACAGTTTTTGCAGTATCATTTTAAGACATTTCAATGTGGTTCCAAACTAGAATCTGATGGCCAGAAGTGTTTTGACCTTGAAAAGAATTCATCACTGATTGTACCTCCTAGGAATTGCATTCGGTTGCAAATATCAGAGATAATATTTGTCCCCAGTCCCCCACTTCTCAAGGTATAATTGACATGTACTAAAATACACACAGCAGAAATGTTCAATTTCATGAGTTTGACAGTTGAATATATCGATGTGATCACCACTTAAAACATGACATAGACCAATTCTATCACCTCAGAAAGTTTCCTTATGCCCCTTCATAGTCAGTTCTGCTTTCCCAGAGGCAACCATTTTCTGATTTCTGTAAGTTAAATTGGTTTTGCCTACTCTTGGATTTCACATGAATGGAAAATATGCTATACACCTTTTGTATCTAGCTTCTTTGGCTCAATATCATGTATTTGAGATTCATCCCTGATTTCATGTTTATCAGCAGTTTCTTCCCTTTTGTCCTAAGTAATAGTCCCTTGTACCAAATTTATTATACTTTATCTGTCCATTGATGGACATTTGGGTTGTTTCCCAATTTCTGGCCATCATGAAGAAATATTGCTATGATCACTTGCATATAAGTCTCTGTGTGGATGTATGTTTTTATTTCTCTTGGATAGATATCTAGAATTCTAATTGCTAAATTGTATGATTTTTTTCATTTTGATGAAGCCCAATTTTTAATTGTATGATTAGTGTATTTTTTTGTCCTAAGACATCTTTGTTTATCCTAATGTCTCAAAGATTCCTGTTTTCTTCTAGAAGCTTCGTGGTTGAAGCACTTGCATTTAGGTCTATGATCTCAAATTAGTGTTTCTGTTTGGAATGAGAAAAAGTCTAGGTTTATCTTTCATTTACATGCAACTATCCAATTGTTGCAGCACTATTTGTTAAGCAAGTTTCTCCTTTCCCCGTCGAAATATCTTGATGCTTTTCTTAGAAAGCAATTAACTGTATGTGTGTCTAATTCTGGACATTCTGTTCTAAACCATTGATCCATAAATATACTCATGTAACCATGTACCTACTCATCTACTCACTCATAATGTCACCTTAGAGGGACCACTTCACTTCTCCAAACTTTAGTTTGGAATGACAATACTGATGACACAAAGAGGGTTGTAAGGAGTGTGTAAGATAATGAAAGGAAATGTTTGATACTGAGCTTGACCATGAAGCTCTCACTGGGTGGTAGCTACTATCAATAACAGTAGAGTGGGGTAAAGGAAGGCCTAGTTGTTGTTGTTCAGTCACTCAGTTGTGTACGATTCTTTGCAACCCCATGGGCTGCAGCATGCCAGGCTTCCCTGTTCTTTACCATCTCCCGGAGCTTGCTCAAACTCATGTCCATTGAGCTGGTGATACCATCCAACCATCTCATCCTCTGTCATCCCCTTCTCCTCCTGCCTTCAATCTTTCCCAGCATCAGGGTCTTTTCTAATGAGTCAGTTCTTTCCATCAGGTAGCCAAAGTATTGAAGTTTCAGCTTCAGCATCAGTCCTTCCAATGAATATTCAGGGTTGATTTCCTTTAGGATTGACTGGTTTGATCTTTCAGTCCAAGGGACTCTCAAGAGTATTCTCCAACACCACAGTTCAAAAGCATCAATTCTTCAGCACTCAGCCTTCTTCATGATCCAACTCTCACATCCATACATGACTACTGGAAGGGAGGCCAGAGCCCTGCACAAATTACAGTGAATAGGAACCTTAATGAGGACCACATATTTGAGCACTTGAAAGGTCAATGTTTTCCTATTTTCTAGAGGTGTTTCTCTTATTCTTGTTGGCAAAATTTACCACTAGCTAAAGTTATAAATAATGAAATTTTTTTTTGCTGCAACATTAAATTTTTTCTTTTTTAATCATGTCCTTAATTCTCCAAGTTTCTCTGTCCAGATTCTACTCCCCACACATTTACACACCAAAAATTCAAACACCAAACACAAAAGTCAATCCTTTGATCAATCTAAACCCTATAATTAAGAAATAAAATGTTCTTTAGTAAGAAGACTAACAGAAGAAAAAGGGAAAAACATGGAGTTTTCCAGACCTGGGCTTAAATCATAACCTTGGAATGCCAGTCTCTTCATTTATAAATGGGGATAATAATATTCACTTCCTGGGCTATCCTGAGAACTGAGTAGGCTGGAACATAATAGACATTCAAACCAGTTTTAATTTCCTTCCTCTCATTAATGCTAATTTTCTCTAGTTATTTTAATCTAATGTTCCTAAAACTTTAGATCTCAGGACTTCTTATACTCCTAAAAATTAAGATCCTCAAAATATCAATATTCAGTGTCTTAGAGTGTGAAACTAAGAAAATATAAAAATAATTAGTAATCAATTTATTTGATAATTACAATGAAAAACACACTGCATGTTACTATAATAACACACCTTTAGAAGAAATAACTACATTTTCCAAAATAGAACAACAGTTAACAAAAGTGGCACTATTTTAATTTTTACAAATCTCTTAAAATATCTAATTTAAAAGAAACCAACTGAATTTTCACATCTGCTTCTTCATTTAATCTCTGGCAATATTTTATTTTGGTTGAATTCCATGAAGGAAGTCAAACCTCATTAGATATATAGTTGAAAAGGGGGAAAGCAGTTAATAGATTTTTCCAATGACTGTAGACTTTCTTCCTTGATATTACATTCAAACTGGACAAGAGATAAATTACATTTCAGTGTGGAATCTGAAAAACATATCAGTGAACTTCCTATTTTGTTACACTAAAAATCATTGATCTGTTTTGAACTTTGAATGGCTTTTAAAAATTTATTATTATTATTATTTTTTTGGCTCTGTTGGGTCTTTGCTGCTGCACGCAGGCTTTCTCTAGTTGCAGAGAGCAGGGGTTACTCTCTAGCTGAGGTGTGTGGGCTTTTTGTTGCTGTGGCTTGCTTTGTTGTAGAGCACAGGATCTATCTAGCGTGAAGACTCAAGTAGCTGTGGTGCACAGGCTTATTCGCACTGTAGTATATGGGATCTTCCTGGACCAGGGCTTGAACCTGTGTCCCCTGCTGTGGCAGGCAGATTCTTTAACCACTGGACCACTAGGGAAGAGCCTGAATGGCTCTTTTATTGGTGTGTGTGTGCATGTGGTTTTGTAATATAATGCTTTGGTCATTTGGAAAATGAAGTTTCAGTGAGTTATGTAGATCTTAAAATTTCATGATAGAATATCTAAAAAATTATATTTTTTAATATTATCATTAATCCCATCAGATAAGTCTTGAAGTACTTAGAAGCTGTTAATGGATGGCCGATGAAAGTTCTGTGAAATTCTAACTTTCTAGTTATGTCAAATTTCATCATTGGCAACAAATCCTGATAGTTGTTTTCCTGAAAGTAACAGACTTACTTTCTTCATTTTAATCAAGATGATAGTTTGGCTGTCAAGCATTTTTTCAGGTAAAATGGTTGTTCCATAAACAACAGTTGAAACAACTATGAAAGTGCTTTTCCACTGTACACATGTACTTCAGTGTACAGCAGGAACACTGTATGCATGTTTCCTATGTGGTCACACAGGAATAATTTTCAAAAAACATGTATCCAAGGGCATAGGCTTAATAAAATTACTGCAACCCACTCCAGTATTCTTGCCTGGAAAATCCCATGGAAAGAGGAGCCTGGTGGGCTGCAGTCCATGGGGTCATAAAGAGTTGGACACAACCAAGTGACTAACACACACAGCTTCACCAAGGGCAATAAAGTATGAAAAGATGCTCAACATCACTCATTATCAGAGAAATGCAAATCAAAACCACAATGAGGCACCATTTCACGCCAGTCAGAATGGCTGCTATCCAAAAGTCTACAAGCAATAGATGCTGGAGAGGGTGTGGAGAAAACAGAACCCTCTTACACTGTTGGTGGGAATGCAAACTAGTACAGCCACTATGGAGAACAGTGTGGAGATTCCTTAAAAGACTGGAAATAGAACTGCCATGTTAAGTCACTTCAGTTGTGTCCGACCCTGTGCGACCCCAGAGACAGCAGCCCACCAGGCTCCTCTGTCCCTGGGATTCTCCAGGCAAGAATACTGTAGTGGGTTGCCATTTCCTTCTCCAAGAACTGCCATATGACCCAGCAATCCCACTGCTGGGCATACACACTGAGGAAACCAGAATTGAAAGAGACATGGGTACCCCAATGTTCATCACAGCACTGTTTATAATAGCCAGGACATGGAAGCAACCTAGATGTCCATCAGTACACGAATGGATAAGAAAGTTGTGGTACATATGCACAATGGAGTATTACTCAGCCATTAAAAAGAATACATTTGAATCAGTTCTAATGAGGTGGGTGAAACTGGAGCCTATTATACAGAGTGAAGGAAGCCAGAAAGAAAAACACCAATACAGTATACTAAAGCATATATATGGAATTTAGAAAGATGGTAATGATAACCCTGTATGCGAGACAGCAAAAGAGACACAGATGTATAGAACAGTCTTTTGGACTCTGTGGGAGAGGGAGAGGGTGGGATGATTTGGGAGAATGGCATTGAAACATGTATACTATCATATGTGAAATGAATTGCCAGTCCAGGTTCGATGCATGATACAGGATGCTCAGGGCTGGTGCACTGGGATGACCCAGAGGGATGGTATGGGGAGGGAGTTGGGAGGGGGCTTCAGGATGGGGAACACGTGTACACTCGTGGCGGATTCATGTTGATGTATGGCAAAACCAATACAATATTGTAAAGTAATTAGCCTCCAATTAAAATAAATAAATTTATATTTAAAAAAAGAAAAGAAAACAAACCAAAAAAAGGGCAATCAAGTGAAAGTAGCACTTTTTTTTTTTAATTGTGATGCATGTTTGATGGTAAAAAATATAAGGAACTAGGCAGTTTGGAGCAATTGCCTTGACATGTGCTAATGCACCAGCAGTTTTACTTACTCTTACTTTGCATCATCAGTGAAAATGTCAACAGTGAAAAAGACAAATATTATCTCTTATTATTATGAAGAACGTGTGACCTGAAAAACTCTTAAATTGTCTCAGGGACCTCTGTGGGTCTGCACACCACACTTTTAAAACCTTTAATCTAATCTCTAGTGCTTCTTGAAGTAGCTTGCTTTCTCTACCTTCATTAGATGGAAGGTCACTAAAATTTCACCATGTAGGAAGCCTGAATGATTTACATTTTTGAAAGACGTTTCCCTTATGCTATTGTCTAAGACACAGCAATACAAATCATATTTTCTATATTTGTAATGATAGCAAGCCACTGCAGTACTCTTGCCTGGAAAATCCCATGGATGGAGGAGCCTGGTAGGCTGCAGTCCATTGGGTCGTTACGAGCTGGACTCGACTGAGTGACTTCACTTTCACTTTTCACTTTCATGCATTGGAGAAGGAAATGGCAACCCACTCCAGTGTTCTTGCCTGGAGAATCCCAGGGACGGGGGAGCCTAGTGGGCTGCTGTCTATGGGGTCACACAGAGTTGGACACGACTGACGCGACTTAGCAGCAGCAATGAATTGTAATATACACTTAAAAATATTTAACAAGACAAAGAAAATTTTCTCCATCAAATATTTTGAGGGATTTTTTTAAACATCATTTCACATTTAATTTGGTGTTCGTTTTGTTTTTGAAGACTTGAACCATGAGAAATTCATAGTAGTTTTGCAAAGAAGAAAACTCAACCATGAATGTTTAGATTTCCTATATGTACACACAAAAAAATGAGTATATAATTTTAAATTTCAAAGGTAATAAGACCATGTGAAAATACAGACATAAAGAAAAAATGGAAATCATTTCTAATTCCACTAAAAACGATGGTGTTAACCTTTTGTTATATATCTTTATAATCAGCAATAAGTAATTCCTTCAATTGCTATCTAAGAAAATAACAACTAAATATAAGCATTCTTTATAGGAAGAACTCTGACCAAAATGGGCAGTTTTCACTCAAAATTTCTTGACGTGACCCAGCTCTGACATTATACTTTGCTTAAGCTACATTCATCTCCCAGCACATGAATATGTATATTGAATTAATAAAAAATGTATTCTCCTTTCTAAAAGATTAGAGTTCTAGTAAGAACTACATAGCAAATAATTCTAACCAACAAAGATACAAATTTCTGACCAAACAATAGGAATTCTAGTTCTCTGGCTCCAGAATAGGCTTTAATGCCATTTTGATACAGTATGAACCAACAGCCCCCTATAAAATACTAAACAATTTCCAAGACTAGCTTCCCTGGTGGCTCAAACGGTAAAGAATCTGTTTGTAATGTAGGAGACCAGGGTTGGATCCCTGGGTTGGAAAGATCCCCTGGAGAAGGGAATGGCTACCCACTATTGTATTCTTGCCTGGAGAATTCCACGGACAGAGGAGCCTGGAAGGCTACAGTCCATAGGGTCACAAAGAGTAGGACAGAACTGAGCAACTAACACTTTCGAAAACTTTCAAGACTAGTTGGACTCCAGGGACAATGTAAACCTCAAAACACAGTTATATACTTTTTATGTAATTTTCACAGCAATTTTAGAAGTAGCTATTATTAGTACCCTCATTTTATAGATGAGGACACAAGGATAGATAACTATCCAGTCTTTTTATTCTAAATCTATGCATTTTCTTCTACTCTATAGCTACTTTAAATATTACAGAGGCAATTAAGAAAAATGCTAAATTATTGTCATTTTGTAGGTTAACTTTTTAAAAATTCTTCATTTCACATTTTAAAATACATTTCATATTTGAAGGTGGGAAAAACTTGACTACATAAAAAGTTTTAAGATATATATCCAAGAACATTGTAAACTGAATTTTAAAACTACCAAGAAAAAGTTTCATATTTTTGAGAGATAGAGTTCTTAAAATCATTAGAAAATTTAAAAAATACCTCATTAAGGAAATGGGATATCTCAGACTGTACCATTCGATGCTACGGAACTCAAACTCCCCTTGTACTGAAGCCTGAGAATACATCAGCTTATGGCTTGCTTTTTGTGAAAGTCTACTGACAGAAAGTAAGTGATTATCCTTGCAGACACCAGCGTTCTGGTTCTGGCAGAGCTCCATTTCTCAGTGTAAATAAATCCATAATCGTTTTGATTTGTATATCTAGTTGATTCTCAACATTTACGGAAGTCTTGTTCTATAAAGTCTGCTCACACCCTGCATTAGAAGATGCTGAGTATTGCTCCTAGGGGAAACACAGGGTTAGGTTCCTGTGAATCTCTGGTCACTTTTTCACCACTGAGCAATAACTTTTGTTTTCTGCATGTTCATGTTTAAAGATGTCTTATTTAATATATGTTGTTGATTTGTTAGCATTGAAATCACAACCAAGAGCACTGTAACTCATGTCAGAACAAAGCTCACACACGTGTTTTCCCCATAAGACACATCACAGTCTTCCTGCACTTGGCAATACCAGAGAACATTTCAGCACTGCACTGGGGGACAACTCTAAACAACAAAACCGTCCAAAAGCACAAAAATGCAAACACACATGTCACCAAATAGACCCTGAAAAGAATATTTCTCTACAGTGTGGGTGATGAAGCAAGAAGTCAGAGTCTTATTTGACCTCCCCTGGAAACATGCATGTCAAGGGACTCAGTTTCTTTGTACACTCATTCATGTACATGAATGACTGAAGAAGTTCCCAAAGGATTGATTTGGGGGTCACAAATACATTTTAGCAATATGAATTTTCAAAGATATGGAATCTGTGAATAATGAGAATTGACTATATACCTCAGACAGATGAATTTGGTGAAAAAGAGCCAAATCCTGAAAGCTGCATCAGCTCTTTGTATGCTGACAAGGCAGACTCTTGAACTTGCCAAGCTGCTTGTGTAAGTCAACCAGCTCTTTCCATGCAGCACCCTGCAACCTCATTGGTGGCTACTTCTTTTTGTCTCTGTGCTTCTCCACCAGTGTTTCTCAAACTTTGGAATGCATCAGGAAGACTTGGTTCAACACAGGTCTCTCAACCCACTCCTACCAGTTCTGACTTAGCAGGTCTGTAGTCACACCCCAGATTTTGCATTTATAGCAAGTTCCCATGTGATGTTCATGCTGCTAAGTCCAAGGACCACACTTTGAGAAACTGCTGTACATTATTAGCTCCACTTCACAAAAGAAAACCCAAAACTCAGAAGCATTGAGTACTTGCTCAAAATCTCATGTACAACTACTAGCTGGCTTTCAGAATAAAATGTTACTGGGTCAGCAATTTCTGTTCTACTGTGATGTCTTTAGGGCAGATCTCATCCAAACATGGCATTTTCCCCAAATGTTAACTGTCTTTAGTAGTGGCTTTACCCCAGGTTGGCCCACATGGTCTATTCTATCACAACAAAGTTGGGCTCTAGAATCGAGAGACTCAGTCTGATTTTCAGGCCCTGGGCAGGCAGGACTGAGCATAAGAAGAAGACAGATTCCTCTCTTAGTCTTGCTACAGGATGACATCCTTGATGACAATTTAAGCTATCAGAATACAAAAGAATTGTTGTCATCATGTAAACTTAATGGTGGGCTTTGGTTGAGAGACAATAGAAGGAAGTGACTACATACAAGGAGCATCGGATCACCTGATTATCTGTTTTTTCTGAACCAATGCAAGACACACAACAAGCTCTTTGTGTTAGCTAATGTGACCCATTTGGAAGGGGTGGGTAGGAGATGATAAAACAACCTTAACAGTGAGACTCAGAGCCAAGTTACAGAGTCAGGCACTTTATGAAATGCATCTTCATGGAAGGAAATGCTGTTAGGCTATTACACCCATTCATTGTGTGTTGTATCACGTTTCTTCAAGAATATTTTACATCTTCCTTTTGCAGTAGTATTCCATACTTTTGTTTGCCTACATTTGGATTCAAGCACATTTTGCCGTTGACAAATGATGCTGAAAGATTCAACGAAATTGTGAAGAATCAGAAAATTTCTGCTAATATTGACACCCCAGAAGGTGGATTTGATGCAATTATGCAAGCTGCTGTGTGTAAGGTATGCTGAGGTTGAGCAGTGTTTCATTCTGTTAACCCAAATTTCATCTCTTGTGAACAAATCATTGAAAAGCTTAGCTAACTTTATCTTTCCTTTAGTCATCATATTTCTACAACAGATACTTTTCTTAAAACACACCATTTATTCCATCTTGTTGAAATGAGGATAATTTTTATGCCTCATGTTCAAATCATCTAATAAAATTATAATACTGTTGGGAAAAATTGGTTAAAAGAATTTTAATATACTTATATATATATTATATATTTATATTATATAATTTATATATTAAATATTATAATTCTCAAAGATCAAGATCAGGAATTTCCCTAGCATTCTAGTTAAGACTGTGTTCCCACTGCGGGGGGTGTGTGTTCGATCCCTGGTTGTGGAACTAAGATCCCACGTGCTGTGTGGTACAGCCAGAAAAATTACAAAGATGTAGGTTGTATTCATTAGTTTTTGAACTAACCATGGTGAAAAAAAAAATCAAATGTAGCAATTAATGAAAAAAGTAAAAATTCTCTGATTCACAGAGAGGGCAATGGCACCCCACTCCAGACTCTTGCTTGGAGAATCCCATGGACGGAGGAGTCTGGTGGGCTGCAGTCCATGGGGTCGCGAAGAGTCAGACACGACTGAGCGACTTCACTTTCACTTTTCACTTTCATGCATTGGAGAAGGAAATGGCAACCCACTCCAGTGTTCTTGCCTGGAGAAGCCCAGGGATGGCGGAGCCTGGTGGGCTGCCATCTATGGGGTCTCAGAGTTGGACGTGACTGAAGCGACTTGGCAGCAGCAGCTCTGATTCAGAATAAACTTCTACATATGATGAGCTAGCTATTGGTTTGAACCAACAAAATAAACATCAAAAGCCACAGTGTCTCTACAATAATGCTAGAATACCTCTCCTCCTTGACAATCAGACACATATCCATGGAAACAGTTCTCCTGTTTTCAGATGACTTTCATGGAAAATATCAGGAAACAGATAGGACTGAGGGTCCCAGAACATAGGAGGGCCAAGGAATTAGGGAAGGAAGGAAAAAGATAAGGTACGAGGGGATAACTGCAATGAAGTTTGTCCTACTAGTTTCTGGCGTAATGGTGGTGCTGTAGTTTAGTTACTAAGTCGTGTCTGACTCTTGTGACCCCCATGGACTGTAGCCCACCAGGCTCCTCTGTCCATGAGATTCTCCAGGCAAGAACACTGGAGTGGGGTGCCACTTTCTCCTCCGGGGGATCTTCCTGACCCAGGGATCGAACCTGCATCTCCTGCATTGCAGGCTGATTCTTTACTGCTGAGACACCAGAGAAGCTGACTAGTTCCTGGACAAATCTTAATTAAAGGGGAGAGCTATATGAAGAAACAGACAACAGACCATCTTAATTAGCAGTTAGCAGTACTCTGCAGTCGTACTTTGATAAGCAATTCTTATCCTTGTATTATGCTGATAATTTTTGGATGGTAACAGTAAAAAGAGAAATATGTCTTTTTTACTCAGAAAGAGAAATATTTCTTTTTCAGAGAAATGTGCCTACAGGTTGGGTGAAATCTTAGTAAAATAGGCTTACTTCAAGTCCATTCTGTATTGCATTCTTAACTAGTTTTGCTTCAGCTTGGATTTTGGATAATCTACAACCTCCCTCACTCCCTTCTCTCATTTTTCTGGTAAATTAAAAGCTGGACAGTAAAAATAATTAACTTTGTAAAAATCAAGATCAACTGGATACTGATTGTAGTGAAACCATTTTTTTCTGAAGCATAAATCATCTGAAAATGTAATCCAGGATAAAACAAATGTCACATAATTTCATTTTTAATACATTAATATTACCAACTCAGAATAGATGAAAAAGTCTAAAATAGACTGACTAGCAATATATTTTTTGATAATCTGAATGTGTCCAAGCATAAGTGATTCACTCTCAATAAATGCTTGCCTCTTTTCCATACAAGCCAAATGCTTCTTTATCATTGTAGGAAAAAATTGGCTGGCGGAATGATTCCCTCCATCTCCTGGTCTTTGTGAGTGACGCGGACTCTCATTTTGGAATGGACAGCAAACTGGCAGGCATCGTCATTCCTAACGATGGGCTCTGTCACTTGGACAGCAAGAATGAATATTCCATGTCAACAATCTTGGTATGTAACCTACACTCTACATACACTGTTTTCAGGGCTACAAGTAGGCAAATGAAGCAGCAATTGCTGTAACACACAGCAGAGTAACCCACACTTAGTAGAAGAAGTGTGCCTTTTCTGATTTGAGGTTAACAGATCGGCCTTTCTCAATTCTCCTCGCCTTTAGAGGTTCCCATAGGAGCACAGGAGGGCAGTGGGGATATGTGATAAGTTCAGATTTGCTATAATACAAATGATCCCAGAACCTCCCTAATTTTTCAAAGAGCCAGAGGGCAGCAAAATGCAATACAGTCAGTTCATTCTGTTTGAACCACAGCCCTAGAAAGGAAGGCTCAGCCTAACCCTAGGAGTGATGGTCCCAGAGTCATGTTCCCTCAATAATTCCATGTTTTCATGGACCCTGGGCCCCTTGGGAAATCACTAATCAGGTGCTGCTTGACCAGTACTTATTAAATTTGGCTTATTTTTATAATTTAAAAAAATGCTGGTGACATTAAAAAAAAACAACTTGACTTTTGCAAAACAAGGTAAAAATTTCAGAGCTCTTTTGATGTATATGATCTGATTTGATCCTCACCAGAACCCTGTGTCTAATTGCTTCCCTTGAACAGACCATGAGGCTGCCATGCTGCTGCACATGTTATTCCCTCTGTCTGAAATGCCCTTTCCCCAAGGCTGCTGAGAAACTCTTACTGATCTGTTAAAACCCAGCTCCATCATGACTTCTCTGGGAAAGGGGGAGGTCCTTGTTTGACTTCTGCTGGGCACCAAAGCAATTATCTCTCCCAAGGTCTTGTACACAGAGGGCTTCTTGGCCATCACTAGATGGAAATGTGTTTGCTGGTATCTGCCTTTAGCATGCATCCTCAGTGCCAAAACTGGTTTACTATCCCTATTTCCTGACAGCACAGTGCTTGGAACATGCTAAAATACAATTGAATTATGGAGTAGTAACCTGGAAAAGGTCATACTATCCCCATTTAATACTTGGTATGAAATGGTACAGAGAATTTAAGTGACTACTTAAAATGACAGTGCTACAGAGGTGTATGTAGGACATAGAAAGAAAAAGGAAAGAGAATGCAGAATTTTAATATCAGGTTGGAAAAACCATTTTCTAAAAAACTTTTAGTGAGATAGCATATAGAAATGCTTACTATAGTATCAGCAATTAGTTTTTTAAAATCTGATGGTTCATTTGGCTTAAAGCTCAATATTCAGAAAACGAAGATCATGGCATCCAGTCCCATCACTTCATGGCAAATAAAAGGGGAAACAGTGGCTGACTTTATTTTTTTGGGCTCCAAAATCACTGCGGATGAAATTAATTTCATGACTTCAGCCATGAAATTAAAAGATGCTTACTCCTTGGAAGGAAAGTTATGACCAACCGAGAGCATATTTAAAAGCAGAGACATTACTTTGCCAACAAAGGTCTATCTAGTCAAGGCTATGGTTTTTCCAGTAGTCATGTATGGATGTGAGAGTTGGACTATAAAGAAAGCTGAGCACTGAAGAATTGATGCTTTTGAACTGTGGTGTTGGAGAAGACTCTTGAGAGTCCCTTGGACTGCAAGGAGATCCAACCAGTCCATCCTAAAGGAGATCAGTTCTGGGTGTTCATTGGAAGGACTGATGTTGAAGCTGAAACTCCAATACTTTGGCCACCTGATGCGAAGAGCTGACTCATTGGAAAAGACCCTGATGCTGGGAAAGATTGAGGGCAGGAGGAGAAGGGGATGACAGAGGATGAGATGGTGGGATGGCATCACCAACTCAATGGACATGAGTTTGTGTAAATTCCGGGAGTTGGTGATGGACAGGGAGGCCTGGTGTGCTGCGGTTCATGGGGTCGAAAAGAGTCGGACATGACTGAGAGATTGAACTGAACTTAACTAAATGGTTCATAAATTACCTGCTACTGTTTCTTGACCTAAATCTCTAAACTTCAACATGGATGTTTCTACCTAACTTTTGATCAATGTGCTTAGTCTCAGTCGTGTCCAACTCTTTGCGACAGCATGGACTGTAGCCCACCAGGCTCCTCTGTCCATGGGGATTCTCCAAGCAAGAATACTGGAGTGGGTTGCTACGCCCTCCCTCCAGGGGATCTTCCCAACTCAGGGATTGAACCCAGGTCTCCCACATTTGAGGCAGTTTCTTTACCATCTGAGTCACCAGGGAAGCCCAAATTTTGATCAGTAGCGTTCGTCAAATTTATATATGTTTTAATCATATAGGTTGTCCTTCCATATTATAAGGTCAGTGAGAGTAGCCACATTTTTGTATTTTGGCCAAAGAGGGGGAAGAAACTGAGAAATGGGTACTTTTCTTGTTACTTTTTTCTTGCAAATATTCAAATGCCCCATAATAGACATCTCAGAAAACACAGGATCACAGAAGCAAATAGTGACTGTTACCTGATATGACCTTCTCCTCTAATACCTGTTCAAGTCATTCTTGCTAAGTAAGCTGCTACAATGCACAGAGCCGTGGGCTAGTTCCTTGCCTGTAACATAGTCCCCAGGGCCTTGGAGCACCTCCTATGTACTCAACGCTGGGCCAGCCTCCTGGGGCCTCAAAATAACAAGACATGATCCCAGGCCTTGAGGAACTTACAATGTATTTGTGGGAGTTAAACCAGCATATCTGGACCAAATAGAAAATCATATTCACCTGCCTATGGAGGGCTACATGGTGCCATCCTGGCTACACAGGCACAGTGGTTGGATGGTGGAAGAATATATGGAGATAAGGAGAAACCAGCACCAGAAGAATTCAGGCTTAAGGGTGAAGGATACTTAATGTTTGGGCAATTAAAACTCAGAGGAGGCTGAGAATGTCAGACTCAGGAAGCTTTATACTATCTGGATTCTACTGATATCCTGTAATAAAAAAAATCCAAATGGGATAGAAAGTATGCATTACATAGCCAGATCTGCAGTTAGGTAATTGACCTGAGTGTCTTAGGCAAAATTATACTTTTCTCTCAACTTGAATGAAAAACACATTAGAAAAATATTCCTGAAGTGCTGAGAATATATGCAGCGAGCACATTCACGTATAAGAAGGCCTATTTGTCAGTGTTCCTGTACTTGAGCTGTCTACAGTCATAACCGACACAGTATTCTTAGTTGACTTGTTTGCAGACCACTCTCTAATGTGAGTTTCCCTTTTGTATATTATCTACATTTGGAGTCAGGCCAGGCAAATGGGCTTCATGTTTTCTAGTCTTGGAAAGTAAAGGTCATCTGCCAATATGATAATGAATGACTTTATTTTTTAAACCGCTCATATCACTCAGGAATGAATGCCTCAACGAAATAGAAGTAAACTGAGTACAATGTGCTTTCAATTGTCCTGTAAAAATAATTGCAGCATCCCATAAAACCAGTTTGTGACATCAAAAAGAACAAACCAGAGAAGTGCACAGGAACATCTCAAGTCAGAGGGGTTTAGGAATTGCAGTGCGTCCTTCCTCCGCAGGCTCGCCCTTGCTCAACCCTCATCCCGCCCCATCCAATTCCAGTCAGAGCCGCAGGAGTCACGCTGGTCACATTCATCATAGTCTAACAGCTCCTCCCTCAGTTCTAACCTCCCCAACAATGTGAGCCTGCTGGCAAGTGGCACTTAGAGAAGACATGCATCTCTACCCTTGAAAAGATGACACACTAAAGTCTTTAAATAAATTTAGTGATCTCCTTGGAAGTGACAGAGCATAAAACTCCACATTGACAGGCACTGACTCTAAGGAATTAAATGGACTTACAAGATCTGGGAAACAATTACTAAGCCAATTAAGAAAGTAATGCTAATTGTGTATTTGTTTACTTGGCATGATAAACACAATAATGCCTGTGAGAACTGAAATGCCAAACTCAGTAAGATACTTCTGAAAGAAATATCCCTTTATTTCATATACTTTTGTTAAGAAGATACTTAAAATCTATGTGTTAAATTTTAGGAATATCCAACAATTGGACAACTCATTGATAAACTGGTGCAAAATAACGTGTTACTGATCTTTGCTGTAACCCAAGAACAAGTTCACTTGTATGAGGTAAGCAAACATAATTTGGGAAATTCCTTCAGGGAGATTATTTGACATGAAACTTTAACTCTGAGTTTAATACATGGGAGACCATTAGATAATTATTAACACATACCAGATATACTGGACACTGGCAAAGTGGATTCAGATACTGTTTGCAATTTAAATTATAAACACAGAGGTACAGCAAGGAGTGGGGGACAGATACGATGGGAAGAGGAAGAGAGAGTTAAGGAAATGAAAAGTTGGAAGATAGTACGAATTAGCATAGTTAAATAGAATTACCTATCTAATGGAAAATCAACCTATCTTTCCTTGAACTTTTCATCTGATGAGGAAAGAGTTAACAGAAGGCAGGGAAAATTATGAGAATGGGAGGAGAATTGACTTAAACTCTCTGACATTTGCAAATTCAATGTATAGAAAATACACAAATGGAGAGATATAAGTTAAACTATTGAGACATGAAAAGTCGAAAGAAAAAGCTTGTTAAACTGGGCCCCAAAATAATTTCTCCTTTAAAGTATCTGGATTTGCAATTCAAATTTTTGAATGGAAACACCAATGGCAGAAAAGGAATTGTTTCACTAAAACACATACTAGAAAATGCAAATGTTTTCTGTGGTCTCTTTCCAGCCTTAGAAAAACGATATGCCAAAATGCTATGCATTGGGGTATTAGCAAATGATTTATTCCTAATGCACAGTTTGACGGAGAAGTAGGAACATCTTTAGTCTGAGTCCTAGAACAAGTAGAGAAAATAGGTGTCCGTTACATTGCTTGTACCTTCTATGCAGAAGCTTCAAATACTCCTAAATTCAAAGTCTGATCTCCCATTCCTTTGAAAGGACCTCTTAACTTGCTTGATAACTTCACAGAGCTCAGGAAATGCTGAGATTATTTCACAGAGGCTTTGATTAAATGCCACTCACTGCTAAGGACGATGCAGCCAACTTCCACCAGGTTCTGTAGAAAGGATCCACGAGGAGATCCTATCTTGCATTTTTAATGAGAGGAGGGCTTTGTACACCAGGTGAGACTGCCTTCTGCTGAAAACCAAGGAAGTCCCTTGCAATCAAGCTACATACTCGAGGGCTTTGTTCTACTCAAAGACTATGTGGGTTCACCTGATCTGGGCATTTTCTTAAGGCTTTTTAGTATGCGATACTTGTTTCCAGTGGCTTTAAGTAGTAAAGTTGCGGTAAAAGTTTGTTTTTTTTAAACTCCAAATACAATAGTGAGTCTATTCTACCTTTGATTCCTAAAGCTAGAGTGGGAGGACTCTGGGGGTCACCACACTTTTCCCAAAGTTGAGCTTCTGTTTAGAAAGAGGAGGGGGAGTTGCACTATGTTCTTAAAAGGGGGATCTGGGAAACACAATTGATAATCATGAGCACAGACCCCCATAACTCACTTTGGTAATAGTCTTTAAGACTCAGAACTCATTTAAATGCCTCCTCAAGATTGCCATTAAAAAGACACAGCAAGATGAAAAATAACGGTGGCAAAACAGAATCTGTTGGATTTAAACAGGTTGCATCCACCATTCCCCAGTTGCAAAGGAAATGATCATTTCCAAAGAAAACACCAGATTAGAGCCTGCCTCTAATATAACAGCAGGACGTTTATTTTGCCTGCCTACTAATCTCATTACGAGGTGAATTTATGTTCCATTGTGATCTGTAGTTTTTACCATCTAGGCTCCACTAAATTCAGAGGGACATTTTCAGGGAGCCATGCAGGGGACAGTCAGCAGCCCATTCTGTGACTCTAACCCTTTCATTATTTTGTTTTTATTTTGATGGACTCATCATTTCCTCTTCAGGTAGTAGGCTGCAGCCTGATCTAAAGATAATGACAGCAACCCTGCACTTCCCTGAAGGCTTCACACAGCATGAAAATGCTGATCTCTTGTTTTATTGATAATGAATACTGAAAATAGACTAATAATGACTTGGGTTGCCTTTCCATTTAAATCTCTTAGAAGGAGCCCTATGTGTGCAGGAGCCCTGCATGACCTGATGTTTGGATAGCTGTGAATCACGGAAAAATTAAACCAGAGATAGGATAAATAAAAGAGCTAAGTGGTTGGATCTAATGAAAATTCCGGGAGGCAATCTGTTTGCCCTTGTTGTGTTCAGCATAGTTGTGTGCACATACACCCCAGGAAGGGGCTGGGTCAGGTTCAGTGGCACCCGTCTTGCAGAAAATAAAGATTTGTGTTGCCTATTCATGGAACGCAGGGGAAAAAATGGCTGTTTTTTCGATGATTTGCGTAAGGTGCTTTGGACTGCCCAGGTGTGTAGTACCACTGCACTTTGTGGGAACAGTGATGAGCAAACAGTGGGAAGGTAAAGTAAGCAGTTTTGTCTTCAGATCAGTATGACTGCAGTGTGCACCCAGACTCCAGCAAACAGATGATTTAGAACAAACTTATTATTATGAATAGTTTCCTCTTTGTCCAATTACAGGGTTCAAAAGATAATGATAGATAACAGACTGAGCAGTAGGTAGTATATTACATTCTACTGCTAAATACCATTTTGAATCAGGATTCAATTACTCAAGCTTTAAAAAAAATTTTTTTTATCACCTCTGTTGTTTTCAAATATTTACTGTTAATTTACATCAATTTAGCATCAGGCTACTAAACTCCAACTACCTAATTTGACTAGTCTTTCCTTCCTAATGAGATATTGAGAGAAAAGCAATTAAATTAGCATTTTTGACCACATTGTCAAATCCTGTTATTAATCACGTGGAATTATTTGCAAGACTCATTGTCTTTCAAAACATCTACCTCTGGCCGGAGAAGATGAGTTTTATAGTGCTAATTGTTATTATATATAACTATATGACCTGGTATTTATGATGTAATGTTGAAAAAGCACTTAGAAAGTAAACAAGATGTATTGGTAAAAGAAGCTTTCAGTTTACCCACTAATATCTGAGGCCACTAATTGACGTCCTTGTGGTTATTAGGACAGAGTGATGTGTTTAAAGGGTCTCCCCAGTGGCTCAGCAGTAAGCAATCCACCTGCAATGCAGGAGATGTGGGTTCGATCCCTGGGTCAGGAAGATTCCCTGGAGGAGGAAATGGCAACCCACTGCAGTATTCTCCCATGGAGAATCCCATGGACGGAGGAGCCTGCCACCATGGGGTGGCAAACAGCTGGACACGACTGAATGACTAAACACACATGACGTGTCTAAAGCAGGAGGACAGGGACCCAAACAGGTTGTTTTACCACCAAGAGGCCCTTCCCTCTGCAGGTAAAAAAGCCATCTATAATTAACTCTGTAAAGAGCAGAGTGGATCTTACCCATCTTTCTGTTTAGGCCAATTTCTCAATACAAAGTAGATTCTCAGTAAATATTTGTTGAATGAATTTTTTTCCAAAAAAAAAACTGCAATGCAAGCACTTCATCTTATCTCAAATAGGGTCAAAATTTCTAAATAGGAATGTGACGTTTTGTGTGACAAATGTCTGTCAAGGTCAAGGGAACCCATGTACAAGAGCAGGTAGGAGTGCCTGACCCATCACTATGGTGATCTGCGGCTCTGGCTATTCTTTCTCCATCCTTCCACTTTGGATCCAGGTGGTACCAGAGAGGGGAAGGAACACTCTGCTGTCAGTCTTGGGACCACCTTGTAGAATAAGCTCCAGAGCCTTCTTGCATGTGTGCTAAGTCACTTCAGTTGTGTCTGACTCTTTGTGATTCCACGGACTGTAGCCCACCAGGCTGCTCTGTCCATGAGATTCTCCAGGCAAGAACAGTGGAGTGGGTTGCCATTTTCTTCTCCAGGGGATCTTTCTGACCCAGGAATTGAACTCGAGTGTCTTAAATCTCTTGCATTGGCGGGTGGGTTCTTTACCATTAGTACCACCTGGGAAGCCCCACCCCATCCCCCCAGGTTTCTTACTAGTCTGTGAAAGGAAACCCCCTGAATGATTAACCACTTGATAGTCATTAATCTTAAAACAAGATGAAAGATGCTGCAGTATGCTATGAGCCTGATATTTCAGAAGTATGGCTTCTGGTTTTTTTTTTATTTAATTTTATTTTTAAACTTTACATAATTGTATTAGTTTTGCCAAATATCAAAATGAATCCACCACAGGTATACATGTGTTCCCCATCCTGAACCCTCCTCCCTCCTCCCTCCCCATACCATCCCTCTGGGTCGTCCCAGTGCTCTAGCCCCAAGCATCCAGTATTGTGTATCGAACCTGGACTGGCAAGCTTCAGTTTTTCAGGAACCAAAAACCCAGTTTTAATTTCACTCTTCTTTCTTCTTTTTCCTCATCTTTTGAGTGTTTCACCACAGTAAGGGACTTTAAAGGAGGCAGAGAAATTAGGGAGGGAGATAAACTGAAAATTGACCCTTTGCCATTTGTTAGCCTCGGACACGACTGAGCGACTTCACGTTCACTTTTCACTTTCATGCACTGGAGAAGGAAATGGCAACCCACTCCAGTGTTCTTGCCTGGAGAATCCCAGGGATGGGAGAGCCTGGTGGCTGCTGTCTGTGGGGTCGCACAGAGTCGGACACGACTGAAGTGACTTAGCGGCCGCAGCAGAAGCAGCAGCCTGTTCTATCATTGTTTGGTTTTATAACATCCTCTGCTGAAAAAGATCAAAACAAATTTACTCCAATTAAAATCCCTATATCACTAGACTCAGTTTTTAATTAAAAACACTGGACCAGATGACCTCCAGCTTTGGCAGTCAATGACTCTGTACCTGGAGATGGGGGGATCACCACAAATTCCAATGATTTACACACAGATCAAGTACAGCTAATTGTAACATGGCTAATTTCAGTGACTGGTCTAAAACATTGTTCTTTATCTATCAACCCCATCCTGTAATGGGATATTCCAACTTTATGCTTTTAGTAAAAATATAATCATCTAGGAATTAAAAAGATAACTTTCTGAATTATGAGTTGATAAATTGCTCTTAATTCAAGGGTAATAGAAAAGGATCTTGATTTCTCTTTGTTCAACGATGCGGGCGTGCATGCTCAGTCGCTTCAGTTGTGTCTGACTCTTTATGACCCTGTGGACTATAGCCTTCCCGGCTCCTCTGTCCATGGGATTCTCCAGGCAAGAATACTGGAGTGGGTTACCATGCGCTTCTCCAGGGGATCTTCCCGACCCAGAGATCTAACCCAGGTCTCCTGCATTAGCAGTTGGGTTCTTCATCACTAGCACCACTAGCCCTTGTTTGAAGGTACCTGGGAATAAAGACAAAGGAGAGCCAGTTGCCCACACTTTCCTCATTAATTAACACCCCCTCAGAGAGGGAATATTTGGAAATAAAAACTCATGTCCTTGGATTATCAGGGTAAATTGGATAGAAGTATTTTCCAGATTAATTAATAAGACAGAAACATGAAAAATCATCAGTAGTTACCCCCTAGATTACATAGAGTAATTTTCTTCTGAAGAACTCAAAGACTCATAATCCAGAAAAGAAAAAAAAAAAAAAAAACAGAAAAAAAGATACAGATTGAAAACCAAGGTTTTAATGAGATGCCCTCTTAGGCCCATCCATATAGAAATAAGGGATTTCGTCAATACAAGATCTAAATATATCAAAAGTACACAATACCCAGAATGTCTAACATTAAGAGAGCTGACATGCTATTGACCATAGTCATTCATCAAACATCCAGGATCCCAGCCAGGGTTGGTGACTAGAAAGAAAAAGACACAATGCCTGCCTCAAAAAGCCCCATAGAGCATTAACAAACTCATAAGCCAATTATTTACCTAAAGAACACAACATTTTAGAGACCCCCAAGGGAGAGTTTTTCTGAGGGGGCAGAGTTTCACATCAGTCAGTGTTTTTAACTCTTTCCTAGTCACCATTTTTGTTAGGAGGGACAGCAAATTGATTGGCAATCATAAAACTACCTTTGATGCTAAGGGTACCATTGGAACTGAGGGCCAGAGAGGATCAGTAACTATGACCATGAGAATAAATGAGAAGGTTTGCTGAGGGCTTATTAGGTGGCTGCTGTGGTTAAGTACTTTAACTCACTGTATTATTTAATCTCCTTTTTACTGCTATGTTCTGTGTGCTGTGCCTTGTCACTCAGTCACATCTGACTCTTTGCAACCCCGTGGACTGTGGCCCACCAGGCTCCTCTGTCCGTGGGGTTTCTCCAAGCAAGAATACAGAAGTGGGTTGCCATCCCTCCTCCAGGGTATCTTCCCAACCCAGGGATCAAACCCAGGTCTCCCAAATTGCAGGTGGATTCTTTACTGCCTGAGCCACCAGGGAAACCCAAGAATACTAGAGTGGGTAGCCTATCCCTTCTACAGGGGAACTTCTTGACCCAGGAATCAAACCGGGGTCTCCTGAATTGCAGGTGGATTCTTTACCAGCTGAGCTACCTAGGAAATCTCTTTTTATTGCTATAGCACCCAAAATAATTCAAAAGCAAGCTGCATGTGAGAGCCAGGATTTGAACCCAGAGAATCTGAGTCAGCCCCAACCACTGAGGTAAGTCACAATTGAACCTGGGTTTTTGCAGCGAAAGAGCACACCCATTCCTAGCTATCAGGCCAGGAGAGGAGCAGCTGTTCCACACAGTAAACGACTTTGAAAGTCACTGAACTGTAAGAGCACAGAGCACAAGGAGATGGCAGAGCATTTCCTGCAAACGGCAGAGATCTTCCAGGCCAGGGAACACTGGATTTTACTTACCGTTGCTGTTAACTTAGACAAACAGAGCAATCTGCAAACGTGTGGGCTTGAAAAGAGAGACACATTTGGATTCTGCCTTGTGTGTTATTTAAGCTCTGAGCAGTAAGAATGGATACCACAGCTAGAGTTTATGCCATTGGCCACCCCACCAAAAACACCTAGTCTCTAAGGTGACCACTATCAAGGTCCTGGCCTGATGGGGAAAGCAGATGCGTGGTCTGACGCAGGTTGTACGTCTGTTATGACGATACCCTTCAAGTACATGGAAATACAGAGTAACACAAGGAACACCCACATACCTACTGGCCAGCCTTCTTCAGTCTTGACATTTTGCCACTCTATTTGCTTCAGATATCTTACAGAAATAAAACACTCCAGGGGGCTTCCCAGGTTACACAGTGGTAAAGAATCTGCCTGCCAACATAGGAGACACAGGAGATGCAGGTTCGATCCCTGGGTCAGGAAGATCCCCCAAAGGAGGAAGCAACCCACTCCAGTATTCTTGCCTGGGAAATCCTCTGTCCTTGGGATATAGCAGTGGGCTATAGTCCATGGGGTTGCAAAGAATCAGACAAGACTGGGCCCCTGAGTGCACACACACAAAACATTCCAGACCCAGTTGCCTGCTGTGTAATTACTACCTCTGACGCCACCTCCCTCTTTCCTTCCATAGAAGTCACCAGTATCCTGAACTTTATCATTCCCATGTTTATTTTGAGTACTATGAAAAACATATGTCTAGCCATAACTAATTACATAGTTTGGGCTCACAAGTTAAATTTCATCCTGTATATATTATTTCTACAGTTTGCCTTTTGATTCAGTGTTATGTTTTGGGTTTTTTTTTTAATTATGGTAAAATATACACAACATAAAAATTACCTTTTTACAGATGAGTATATAGTTCTATGGCATTAAGTACATTTACATTGTGATGCTCGATGTTACGTTTTGAGGCTTATTCGTGGAGACACTAGAAGCTCTTGTTTACTCTGTTCTACGGCTTTACATATTCCACTATGTGTATTTACTGCAATATGTTCATTTGCAACTGAGGGCTTCAGATCGTTTCTAGTCCTGCAGCTTACAGTGTTACACTTGTTGCAGCCACAGACAACCTTGCGGGCATGTTCTCTGTTGAGGATGAACCTGTGAAAGTGAAGCCCCTGGGTCACAGGGGAGGGGCATCCTCAGCCCTCCTGGTGTATCCAAGTTGTTTTCCAAGTGGTTTATCAGCTACTCTCTTGCCAACAACATGGGAAGTAGAACTGTTAGTTGCTCAGTCATGTCTGACTCTTTGTGACCCCATGGATTATAGCCCACCAGGCTCCTCTGTCCATGGGATTCTCCAGGCAAGAATACTGGAGTGGGTTGCTATTGCCTTCCCCAGGGGATCTTCCTAATCCAAGGATAGAACTTGGATCTCCTGCATTGCAGGCAGATTCTTTACTATCTAAGCCACCAGGGAAGGCCTAACAATGTGGGAGTGTAGGGGGAAAAGAAACAGAAAAAAGAAAAAGACACGCATTAAGTAACTATTTTTTTTGATGATAAAATTAATATGTTATTTTTTTAAAGAAGGGTGCCGGGGTCCAGCCCTGGCTGATCCAGGGTATTCAAAGGGGAGATGGTTTCGGCGAGGATCAGGATACAATAGCTTCAATTAGACATTAATTAGAGATGTAAAGAGTAATAGAATGAGGATAGCTCAGTAGGAAAATTCAGTGGAGAAAAGAGGCTGAGTAGCTTGGTTTACGCGGGAGACCAATAAAACTTCAAGACAAGAAGTTTGCACCACTTACGTAGGCCGCAGGCGTCCTTCCATTCTCCCGAAGGAGAGGAGACACTGAGGCCTTCCCGGTCGGATCTTA
>NW_011495014.1:9076044-9079107 GCF_000754665.1 Bison bison bison
TATCAAAAGTTAATACTTATTTCTTCTATATATTCATTAATGTGTGTAAGGGCAGGGGATGTGGAGTCTTAGCAACAAACATTGGCTCAACAAATGAAAAACCCTTCACCAATACAATTTCTAATCAGCCCACTATACTTATACTAATAATTTTCTAACTTCTCTAAAGAACCTGTTTTTAGAAGGTTTAAAGCATCTCATGCCTCTCACGGTTGGGAGGCTGTGAGCAATCACATGTGGCCGGACAAGCCTGTCAGGCAGGCTAGAGAACCTTCAGAGGAGTTTGTAAGTTGAAACACTCTTGTCACGCCCAGGAGTTTTTTTTAACTGGAGCTCTAGGTTAACTCCTTCTCCAAAAGAGGTGGTGGGGGACAGCCCCCCATAAAGTCAGAGGTGTAGGTGGGAGCACAAAGTAGTAAAGTAGGCAGGCTCTGGTTATGGGGGTAGATGCTCGAGGATTTCCAGGGGGACTCCTGAGGCTCGATCCTGCCTTTGTGTATGCCGAGCCTCCTTCCTCATGACCTTTGCCATGGGCGGAGTGCCTCACTCTGGCCCCCAAAAGAAGGGGATAGAGAAAAGCACAATGAAGAAACTAAAGATCACCCATAAACTCACCACTCGGACACAGCTAACCATTCTTGACATTTTAGAATAAGTCCTCTCTTTTGTCTTTACATACATTTACATGCTTTAACATAATTGGTATAAGACTGTATATATTACATATACATATATATATTATGTTCAAATTTTTAGAATGCATTTATATATTTACAGTCTTATAAAGGCATAAAAATTAAATTGCACTTAGTTATATATCAAACAACTGCTTTTATTAATAAGAATAACAGATGAAATCAAGGTAATTCTACAAGATTCTGAATCAGTGACTGCCAGATGTAAAGGGTGTATGTTTTCAAATAAAAACAAACTTGCTCCCCACCCCTAGCAGCTCCAGAAGATCTACAGTTACTACACTTTTACCTACAGAGTATGTTTTTACACATTCAAATGATTATTGTCGTTGTTCAGTCGCTAAGTCATGTCTGACTCTTTGTGACCTCATGGACTACAGCATGCCAGGCTTTCCTTTCCTTCACCATTTCCCAGAGTTTGCTCAAACTCATGTGTATTGAGTCTGTGATGCTATCTAACTATCTCATCCTCTGCCCTCCTCTTCTACTTTGAACTTAAATGATACTTGGTTACTTCATTGAACATTCATGCAACATCTTTAATAGGAACATCAAATTATTTCTAGTACCTGTTTTCTTATCCCTGAAAGTGCCCTATCAATGAGGACATCTGTGAACGAACTCAGTTTCTTCATAGGCCCATCTCCAGACTGCCAAGTGCCTACCCTTGGCCGTGTGACTACCCTTCCATTTCTAGGAAGGCCCACAGCATGCAGGGACTCAGTTACCTGTCTATCTCCTGTACCTTTTCTATAGCTGCAGGTGGCCACCCTGTCTGTGTTCATGTGCTCAGTTGCTTCAGATGTGTCCAACTCTTTGTGACTCTATGGACTGTAGACCGCCAGCCTCCTCTGTCCATGGAATTTTCCAGGCAAGAATACTGGAGTGAGTTGCCATGCCCTCCTTCAGAGGGTTTTCCCGACCCAGGGATCAAACCCATGTCTTCTGCATCTCCTGCATTGCAGGTGGATTCTTTATTGCTGAGCCACTGGAGAAGCCCCTGTGTCTGTGAGGCTGGCCCAAACTATAGTTATGCTGAAAGGAAGCTCACCCTGGCTTGCATCAGCATGCAGATTTTAATTGCACCCATGTATACTCTCATGATACAGCCTTTTACACAATTATAGAGGACTTTAAGGCACAAGGGACAAATTAAACTTATAGCTCCCAGGCATAAGAAAAGTTTGATAGGATTATATATTTTAACACTATGGCTAATTATCCGAAAGAGGCCAAACTATGCTACAAAGTGGCCACTATTTGTTACAACACAGTTCAGTATTTTGTTGCCCTTACAGACTTGAATCTTCAAAATGTAAACAGAAAATTTTTAAAACAGAAAATTTTGTTGAGCTTGAACAGTTTGGATGCATTTTACTTACTAATTCAGGGGTTGGCATACTTTTTCTCTAGGGTTGCCAAATTTCACACATAAAAATACAGGATGTCCAATCAAATTTGAATTTCAAATAAACAACAAATAATTTTTTATGTTTTAGTATGTTCCATGCAATATCTGGGCCACATACTAAAATTTTTGGAAGAATTACTAAAAGAAAAATGGAGAATCATGTACAGCATTGGGGAATAATGGAAGAGGAGAGTGTGGAACCTTACTTCTATAGGATCTTCAGGGAATATCCCTTTCAAGAAATGATTATAAATAAAGCAGCAACCTGAAGGATTGTGTATACAAGCTCACAACCTGATGTTAGCTGGGATAGAAGGGGATGGAGTGGGAAAGGTAGGCTAAAATCAAACTCCTCAGTCTTGAAAGCCAAGGAAAGTAAGCACAGTGTTATTCCATGGGTAGGAGGCATTCAAAAACACCACTTTTGTTGTTGAGCAGAAAACAGATGTCACAGGTATATGATAGATTGAGGATCCCATATGGATTATGTGTGTACAGTTTTAAAATCATGGCATCATTATTTTCCAAATTGCCAAAGCTCTTCCTGGGAACCTCCTCCTGACAATAAGAATGATGTTGACAGGCCATTCTATACCAGGCATTCTTAAACTTTAGCTCTCAATCAGATCAGATCAGATCAGATCAGTCGCTCAGTCGTGTCCGACTCTTTGCCACCCCATGAATTGCAGCATGCCAGGCCTCCCTGTCCATCACCAACTCCCGGAGTTCACTCAGACTCACGTCCATCGAGTCAGTGATGCCATCCAGCCATCTCATCCTTTGTCATCCCCTTGTCCTCTTGCCCCCAATCCCTCCCAGCATCAGAGTCTTTTCCAATGAGTCAACTCTTCGCATGAGGTAGCCAAAGTACTGGAGTTTCAGCTTTAGCATCATTCCTGCCAAAGAAATCCCAGGGCTGATCTCCTGTAGAATGGACTGGTTGGATCTCCTTGCAGT
>NW_011495014.1:9079237-9079527 GCF_000754665.1 Bison bison bison
GTTTCAGCTGTTTCCCCATCTATTTCCCATGAAGTGATGGGACCAGATGCCATGATCTTCGATTTCTGAATGTTGAGCTTTAAGCCAACTTTTTCACTCTCCTCTTTCACTTTCAATAAGAGGCTTTTTCGTTCCTCTTCACTTTCTGCCATAAGGGCGGTGTCATCTGCATATCTGAGGTTATTGATATTTCTCCCAGCAATCTTGATTCTAGCTTGTGTTTCCTCCAGTCCAGCGTTTCTCATGATGTACACTGCATATAAGTTAAATAAGCAGGGTGACAATATACA
>NW_011495014.1:9080655-9081125 GCF_000754665.1 Bison bison bison
GAGAACACATTGATCATAGCAAACTCTCTCTTCCAACAACACAAGAGAAGACTCTACACATGGACATCACCAGATGGTCAACACTGAAATTAGATTGATTATATTCTTTGCAGCAAAAGGTGGAGAAGCTCTATACAGTCAGCAAAAACAAGACCGGGAGCTGACTGTGGCTCAGATCATGAAATCCTTATTGCCAAATTCAGACTTAAATTGAAGAAAGTAGGGAAAACCACTAGACCATTAAGGTATGACCTAAATCAAATCCCTTACGATTATACAGTGGAAGTCAGAAATAGATTCAAGGGGTTAGATCTGATAGAGAGAGTGACTGATGAACTATGAACAAACGTTCATGACATTGTACAGGAGACAGGGATCAAGACCATCCCCAAGAAAAAGAAATGCAAAAAAGCAAAATGGCTGTCTGAGGAGGCCTTACAAATAGCCATGAAAAGAAGAGAAGTGAAAAG
>NW_011495014.1:9081225-9082891 GCF_000754665.1 Bison bison bison
AATAAGGAGTTAATGGTCTGAGCCACAGTCAGCTCCTGGTCTTGTTTTTGCTGACTGTATAGAGCTTCTCCATCTTTGGCTGAAAAGAATATAATCAATCTGATTTCGGTGTTGACCATATGGTGATGTCCATGTATAGAGTCTTCTCTTGTGTTGTTGGAAGAGGGTGTTTGTTATGACCAGTGCATTTTCTTGGCAAAACTCTATTAGTCTTTGCCCTGCTTCATTCCATATTCCAAGGCCAAATTTGCCTGTTAACCCAGGTGTTTCTTGACTTCCTACTTTTGCATTCCAGTCCCCTATAATGAAAAGGACATCTTTTTTGGGTGTTAGTTCTAAAAGGTCTTGTAGGTCTTCATAGAACTGTTCAACTTCAGCTTCTTCAGCGTTACTTCTTGGGGCATAGATTTGGATTACTGTGATATTGAATGGTTTGCCTTGGAAACGAACAGAGATCCTTCTGTCGTTTTTGAGATTGCATCCAAGTACTGCGTTTCGGACTCTTTTGTTGACCATGATGGCCACTCCATTTCTTCTGAGGGATTCCTGCCCGCAGTAGTAGATATAATGGTCATCTGAGTTAAATTCACCCATTCCAGTCCATTTCAGTTTGCTGATTCCTAGAATGTTGACATTCACTCTTGCCATCTCTTGTTTGGCCACTTCCAATTTGCCTTGATTCATGGACCTGACATTCCAGGTTCCTATGCAATATTGCTCTTTACAGCATCGGACCTTGCTTCTATCACCAGTCACATCCACAGCTGGGTATACTTTTTGCTTTGGCTCTGTCCCTTCATTCTTTCTGGAGTTATTTCTCCACTGATCTCCAGTAGCATATTGAGCACCTACTGACCTGGGGAGTTTCTCTTTCAGTATCCTATCATTTTGCCTTTTCATACTCTTCATGGGGTTCTCAAGGCAAGAATACTGAAGTGGTTTGCCATTCCCTTCTCCAGCGGACCACATAGCTCTTAATAGAATCACCTAAAAACTTTCTCAAAAACCCAAGGTCTGGGCCACACTGTGATCCAATTAAATCAGTATCTTGGGAGACCCAAGCATCAATATTTTTTAAAGTCTCCCTTGGTATCCCTAGTCACCTAGAGAGTCTGTTAAAATATAGAATTTTATTTAGGAAGTCTGGGCTGGGACCTAAGATTTTGCATTCTTTTGTTTCCTTTAAAAAAAATTGGCATGTAACTTACATATAACATTATATTAGTTTCTGATGTGTGACATAATTCAGTATTTGTGTACACTGCCCACACGGTTCACCACAATAAGTGTAGTTAATGCTTGTCACCATACATAGTTATCAGGTTTTTTTATGATGGAAACTTTTTTGTTTTTTAAACTTTTTATTTTGTATTGGGGTATAGCCAGTTCTGTCAAAAATGACAGATCTCTGTTCATTTCCAAGGCAAACCATTCAATATCACAGTAATCCAAGTCTATGCCCCAACCAGTAATGCTGAAGAAGCTGAAGTTGTACGGTTCTATGAAGACCTACAAGACCTTCTAGAACTAACCAAAATAGATGTCATTTTATGTAGGGGACTGGAATGCAAAAGTAGGAAGTCAAGAAACACCTAGAGTAACAGGAAAATTTGGCCTTGGAGTACAGAATGAAGCAGGGCAAAGGCGAATAGAGTTTTGCCAAGAG
>NW_011495014.1:9082991-9084641 GCF_000754665.1 Bison bison bison
TTGAAGAAAGTAGGGAAAACCACTAGACCATTAAGGTATGACCTAAATCAAATCCCTTACGATTATACAGTGGAAGTCAGAAATAGATTCAAGGGGTTAGATCTGATAGAGAGAGTGACTGATGAACTATGAACAAACGTTCATGACATTGTACAGGAGACAGGGATCAAGACCATCCCCAAGAAAAAGAAATGCAAAAAAGCAAAATGGCTGTCTGAGGAGGCCTTACAAATAGCCATGAAAAGAAGAGAAGTGAAAAGCAAAGGAGAAAAGGAAAAATAAGCATCTGAATGCAGAGTTCCAAAGAATAGCAAGGAGAGATAAGAAAGCCTTCCTCACTGATCAGTGCAAAGAAATAGAGGAAAACAATAGAATGTGAAAGACTAGAGATCTCTTCAAGGAAATTAGAGATACCAAGGGAACATTTCATGCAAGGATGGTCTCAATAAAGGACAGAAATGGTATGGACTTAATATAAGCAGAAGATATTTAGAAGAAGTGGCAAGAATACACAGAAGAATTATACAAAAAAGATCTTCACAATCCAGATAATCACACTGGTGTGATCACTGACCTAGAGCCAGACATCCTGGAATGTGAAGTTAAGTGGGCCTTAGGAAGCATCACTACAAACAAAGCTAGTGGAGGTGATGGAATTCCAGTTGAGCTATTTCAAATCCTAAAAGATGATGCTGTGAAAGTACTGCAGTTAATATGTCAGCAAATTTGGAAAACTCAGCAGTGGCCACAGGACTAGAAAAGGTCAGTTTTCATTCCAATCCCAAAGAAAGGCAATGCCAAAGAATGCTCAAACTACCGAACAATTGCACTCATCTCACATGCTAGTAAAGTAATGCTCAAAATTCTCCAAGCCAGGCTTCAACAATACGTGAACTGTGAACTTCAGATGTTCAAGCTGGATTTAGAAAAGGCAGAGGAACCAGGGATCAAATTGCCAACATCCATTGGATCATCTAAAAAGCAAGAGAGTTCCAGGAAAACATCTACTTCTGCTTAATTGACTATGCCAAAGCCTTTGATTGTGTGGATCACAAACTGTGGAAAATTCTGAAAGAGATAGGAATACCAGATCACCTGACCTGCCTCTTGAGAAACCTGTATGCAGATCAGAAAGCAACAGTTAGAACTCGACATTGAATAACAGACTGGTTCCAAATAGGAAAAAGGAGTACATCAAGGCTGTATATTGTCACCCTGCTTATTTAACTTCTATGCAGAGTACATCATGAGAAACACTGGGCTGGAAGAAGCATAAGCTAGAATCAAGATTTCTGGGAGAAATATCAATAACCTCAGATAGGCAGATGACACCACCCTTATGGCAGAAAGTGAAGAAGCACTAAAGAGCCTCTTGAGGAAAGTTAAAGAGGAGAGTGAAAAAGTTGGCTTAAAACTCAACATTCAGAAAACTAAGATCATGGCATCTGGGCCCATCACTTCATGGCAAATAGATGGGGAAGCAGTGGAAACAGTGGCTGATTTTATTTTTGAGGGGCTCCAAAATCACTGCAGATGGTGATTGCAGCCATGAAATTAAAAGACGCTTACTCCTTGGAAGGAAAGTTATGACCAACCTAGATAGCATATTCAAAAGCAGAGACATTACTTTGCCAACAAAGGTCCATCTAG
>NW_011495014.1:9085461-9089383 GCF_000754665.1 Bison bison bison
TGCCCCCAATCCCTCCCAGCATTAGAGTCTTTTCCAATGAGTCAAGTCTTCGCATGAGGTGGCCAAAGTATTGGAGTTTCAGCTTTAGCATCAGTCCTTCCAATGAACACCCAGGACTGATTTCCTTTAGAATGGACTGGTTGGATCGCCTTGCAGTCCAAGGGACTCTCAAGAGTCTTCTCCAACACCACAGTTCAAAAGCATCAATTCTTCAGTACTCAGCTTTCTTCACAGTCCACTGTCACATCCATACATGACCACTGGAAAAACCATACCTTGACTAGACGGACCTTTGTTGGCAAAGTAATGTCTCTGCTTTTTAATATGCTATCTAGGTTGGTCATACCTTTTTTAGCAACTTTCACATATGCAATGTGAAATGAAAGTCATTCAGTCATGTCTGACTCTTTGCAACCCCATTAACTATACAGTCCATGGAATTCTCCAGGCCAAAATACTCAAGTGGGTAGCCGTTCCCTTCTCCAGGGAAATAGTCCCAACCCAGGGATCTAACCCAGGTTTCCCACAGTGCAGGAGGATTCTTTACCATCTGAGCCATCAGGAAACCCCAAATATGCAATACAGTATTATTAACAATAGTTACCACAATATCTCACATCCCATGACTTACTTATTTTATAACTGAATGTTTTTAACTTTTGACTCCTTCATCTATTTCACCCATACCCCCTCCCTCTTCCTCTGGCAACCAGCAGTCTGTCTCTGAATCTATGACTCTGGCTTTTTGGTTTGTTTTGATTTGATTTATGTGTTTGTTTAAGGTTCCATATTTGTAAATGAAATCATATGGTATTTGTCTTTTTCTGACTTGTTTAACTTAGCATAATGCCTTCAAGGTCCATTCATGTAACAAATGGCAAGATTCTTTTTTTTAATTGCTGAGTAATATTCCATTGTATATGTATACAACATCTTCTTTATCCATTCATCCATTGATGGGCACTTAGGCTACTTCCATATCTTAACTATTGTAATAATGCTGCAGTGAACATGAGGTGCATGTATCTTTTAAAATTAATGTTTTTATTTTCTTTGGATAAATATCCATAAGTGGAATTGCTAGATCATATGGTAGAAATAACTCCGTGAATGTGTGGTCAATCAATCTATGATGAAGGAGGCAAGCGTATACAATGGGAAAAGGACAGTCTCTTCAATAAATGGTTCTGGGAAAACAGGATGTCCACATATGAAAGAATTAAAGTAGACCACTATCTTCTACTATACACAAAAATTAACTCAAGATGGATGAAAGATTTGAATGTGAAGACCAAAACTGTAAAACTCCTAGAAGAAAACGTAGGTACTAAGCTACTCTTGACATTAGTCTTGGAAGTAATCATTTGGACCTGACTTCAAAAGCAAAGGCAACAAAAGCAAAAGCGAGCGAGTGGGACTACATCCAACTAAAAGGCGTCTACATAGCAATGGAAACCATCAGCAAAATGACCAGGCAACCAAAGAACTGAAGAAAAGTGTTTGCGAACCATATTCCTGATAAAGGGCTAATATCTGAAATATATTTTAAAAACTCATACAATTCAATACTTTTATTTTAATCAGATTTTAAAATGGACAGGGGGCTTGAATAGATATATTTCCAAAGAAGACATGGCCAACAGGCACATGATAAGATACTCAACATCAGGAAATGCAAATTATCAGGAAAATGCAAATCTAAACAATAATAAGATATTACCTCACACCTGTTAGAAATAGCTATCATTAAAAAGACAAGAAATAAGTATTGGTGAGGAGATGGAGAAAAGGGAACCCCTGTGCACCATTGGGGAGAATGTAAACTGGTGCAGCCACTATGGAAAAGAGTATGGAGTTTGCCAAAATGTTAAAAAAAAAAAAAACAATGAGATTTTGCATCTGTCAGAAGCTTCCGATGCTACTGGTCTACCCAAAGCCCCCTCTTTGAGGAGAGAGGGCCATTAGGTCTTTAGCAGTCCTCATCTACCCAGATTACCTGTTTTCTATTTTTTGGTCCCTTCATTGTGTTCCTACCAGTCACCCTTCAAGTTCTATTACCTGCTTTTTGGTCTGCAAAGCACATAGGCTGCTAGCTACTGAGCTCAACATGTCTTCCAGCTTTAAAAGAAGCTTTCCAAAGCTCTGAGACTTGCATCCGCAATCCCTCCAAAAAGCAGGCTAATCTTATTAAGAGAAGGTCTGAAGTGTCCTGAAGAACAAACACTCAGTGTGACCCCTTTGTTCTCCCTGCCTCGTTCTCCAGTGGCTCTCTGTGCATGTGTTTGTCTCAGAACAGTCATGCACGGTGGGCCCATTCGTCTCCCCTTATCGCCCTGTGACTGCTGCCTAGCACTCGTTCAGCTGTGCACTGCAGCTTCTCGGCTGACAAGATAATTACATTCCTGGGCAGACAGGGAGAAAGAGTGGGAGTGCTCAAAAGTTCCGAAGCCGACTACCTACTCATTGCTGGTGCAGACTTCAAGATCAAGCACCTGATCTAATTAGCACACCCCCATCCCTGCCCGCCAGATTGTGGAAAGCTGACAATTAAAAGCCTGAAGGCAAAACAGGTATTGCGCAACTCAGAGATAGACATTCACGCTACCTTGTGCCAGAAACAACTACATATTCTTTTTGGAATCTTGGGTGTCCTAGTAACACAGTCGGGCCTCGGGGTAAACTTTTGCATAATACTGGGAGCCCTGCGTTTACCGTAATGAACAGAAGAATAAAATCTCACAAGAATGCAAGACCTCTTGGGAAGAAATCCTTCTGATTACCTCCAGAAGGCCTTATTTCAGTCAAACCAGCTGGCCCCTGGCTCTGGAAGAAGCACACTACCTGACAAAAGCAAGCCTCTATCCACAAAGAGCTGTTTTCCTTTGACCAGATAAATAGCACAATACAGTCTACAGGGAAAAAACATGTTTTTTGCCTCTATGGTTTCATGACTTCCTACATTTCTTTCAAGATGTAGCCTTCAATTTGAAAGCGATTATAGCCACAACCCTTTCTCTTCCTTTCTTTCTACTTTGAGTAGGAGAGTATTCTATAATCTCTAAGCCCCTTCATATATAAGTACCAGCCATTATTGTCTTAACTTTCTAATGAGACTGCCCCTTGATGGCTGTTGGCATTTGCACAGTGAGCAAGGGGAGCCAAGCGAGCACTGGCTTTGAAGTCAAGATCTGTTTCTACCATGTATTAGTTCCGTGACCAGGCAAGGTACTCACTTCTCCAACTAAAATGAAGGCTTAAAATCTTTAAAGGTTAAAGAAATCAAAAGAGCCCTAGCAGAATGTTATAGGTTGAATTATGCCCTACCTCCAACCCCCAAAATATGTTAAAGTCCTAATATCTAGTACCTCAATGTGACCTTGTTTGGAAATAGGGCCTTGCGGGTGTAATTCAGTTCAGTTCAGTCGCTCAGTCGTATCCGACTCTTTGCAACCCCATGAATCACAGCACACCAGGCCTCCCTGTCTATCACCAACTCCTGGAGTTTACTCAAACTCATGTGCCATCGAGTTGGTGATGCCATCCAGCCATCTCATCCTCTGTCATCCCCTTCTCTTCCTGCCCCCAATCCTTCCCAGCATCAGAGTCTTTTCCAATGAGTCAAGTCTTCGCGTGAGGTGGCCAAAGTATTGGAGTTTCAGCTTTAGCATCAGTCCTTCCAGTGAACACCCAGGATTGATCTCCTTTAGAGTGGACTGGTTGGATCTCCTTGCAAGTCCAAGGGACTCTCAAGAGTCTTCTCCAACACCACAGTTCAAATGCATCAATTCTTCGGTGCTCAGCTTTCTTCACAGTCCAACTCTCACATCCATACATGACCACTGGAAAAACCATAGCCTTGACTAGATGGACCTTTGTTGGCAAAGTAATGTCTCTGCTTTTCAATATGCTATCTAGGTTGGTC
>NW_011495014.1:9089757-9092059 GCF_000754665.1 Bison bison bison
AGTTAAATAAGCAGGGTGACAATATACAGCCTTGACCTACTCCTTTTCCTATTTGGAACCAGTCTGTTGTTCCATGTCCAGTTCTAATTCTTGCTTCCTGATCTGCATACAGATTTCTCAAGAGGCAGGTCAGGTGGTCTGGTATTCCCATCTCTTTCAGAATTTTCCACAGTTTATTGTGATCCACACAGTCAAAGGCTTTTGCATAGTCAATTAAGCAGAAATACATGCTTTTCTGGAACTCTCTTGCTTTTTCCATGATCCAGCGGATGTTGGCAATTTGATCTCTGGTTCCTCCGCCTTTTCTAAATCCAGCTTGAACATCTGGAAGTTCATGGTTCATATATTGCTGAAGCCTGGCTTGGAGAATTTTGAGCATTACTTTACTAGCATGTAAGATGAGTGCAATTGGGCAGTAGTATGAGCATTCTTTGGGATTGCCTTTCTTTGGGATTGGAATGAAAACTGACCTTTTCCAGTCCTGTGGCCACTGCTGAGTTTTCCAAGATGAGGCTATACCTGAGCAGGATGGATCCAGTAAGACTGGTGGTCTTAGAAAGACGCAGAAGAGCAAGCACCAAGAGACAATGGAGGCAGATGTGGAGTAACAATCTACAAGTCAAGGAAAGCCATGAACTATCAATAACCACCAGGAGCTAGAAAGAGGCAAGGATAAGATTCTCCCCAACCGGTTACAGGGGGAGCATGAGACACTTACTCTCAGACATCTGGCCTCTAGAACTGTGAAACAATTTTTTTTGTTGTAAGCCACCAAGTTTGTGCTACTTAGTGACAGCAGCCCTAGGAAGCGAATGCATCCAGTTAATTTAGACTTATTCATTAACTTCTCTCTGGCTCACCAATGATGTCACTACAGCAGGAGAACCATTTCAAGGCACATACTGTCAGTGGTCTGGTCAAGAGAGCTAACTCCAGGGCAGAGCATGACAGGTGGGTCTAACTTGACTACTTCCTAGCTGGTTGACCTTGGCCAAGTTAACTCAACTCTCTGGGCCTCACTATCTTGGTATAATAATGGATATTATTAAGATAATAATGGTACCTAAGTACAGTAATAGAGCTTCTGTGGAAATCTAAATAGATGACTGTCAGGTAGGAACGTCAATGTCACTTATTCTCTCTCAGATCATAGTAGTTCAGTGGATCAGGCAAATTCTGGTGCCTTTATCTCCCTTAGCATTGTACGCTCATCACTCCAGACCAGTGAGCCACGTGGAACTGAGGAGACAAAGAACGATAGGATCCCCTCCTCAGCACTCCTGCAACTTCCCCGAGGCCCATGCAGAGTCCTCAAAACAACAGGTTCTCCAGGAGTCTTGCGTTTCTGAGGATGCAGGCGCCAAAAGGCAGGAGGTGCTTGGAGATGTCAGGAAGCTAGCTAGGACTTCTCCATCCTTTCACGAGGCCCCCTGAATTGGTAACTGCAGCTCAGGAGGACTCCGTCCTGAAACCAACTCCTGTGAATGGTGTGAGGCTAACAAGCAAGTCAGGCTGTTCTATGAACGCCGAGGAGTTTGCCCAGTGTACTCCTCCCTTAGGCCCACTCCCCAGGTAGAAGGAATCCTGGTAGGAGCTAATTATTCCCTGTGGCCAACACCCAAAAGATCTGAGACTACTTCAGAATTACTGGCATTTTCTCCAATTTAGGTGACATCTTGCTTCCCAGGTGGCGCTAGTGGTATAGAACCTGCCTGCCAATGCAGGAGACATGAAAGATACCAAATTCGATCCCTGGGTCGGGAAGATCACTTGGAGGGGAGCATGGCAACCCACTCCAGTGTTCTTGTGTGAGAAATCCCATGGACAGAGGAGCCTGACAGGCTATGGTTCATAGGGTCACAAAGAGTCGAATGAGACTGAAGTGAATTAGCATGCATGCATTGATTACCACCGAGAAGCATCGTCTTGACAACAGAATGTTTGCCTCTGTGCATTTTCTCATCTCAGAACACCCATATACTGTGGGTTTGTTTCTGCTGTGTGGATGTACCTAAGAGCAGAACTGCTAGGTCAAGTTCAGCCATAGTAACTACTGCCAGTTTTCCAAAGTGATGGTACCAATTTAGGCTCCTGTGGGAAGTACTTGCGGGCACCGTCAGTTTTTTCAATTGTAGCCATTGTAGTGCATGTACCCTGGCATCTCATTGTGGCTTCCATTTATATTTATCTAATGATTAATGATGCTGAACATTTTTCACATATTCTTTTGCCTCTTACACACATATATATTATATTGTTTATATATATATATATATATATATATTTGTTGTTGTTGTTGTTT
>NW_011495014.1:9092159-9113807 GCF_000754665.1 Bison bison bison
CTTCTCCTTGCTGGTGTATAGGAGTTGTTTGGACATTCTGGTACCGAATCAGATTCATGTGTTATAGATACTTTCTCCCACTCAGTGGTTTCTTCTCATTCCCTTAAAGGCATCTTTTCAGAGAAGAAATTCTTTAATTTATTTATCTTTTCCTTTATAGGTCATGCTTTGGTGTAGGGCATGAAGTTATCTCCCCTGACTTCTATCTATAGTGAGAAAAGTCAAAACAGTGGGTAGGCTTTTAGAGGAGGAGTAATGGCCTGGTGGCTCAGATGGCAAAGAAGCTGCCTGCAATGCAAGAGATGTGGGTTTGATCCCTGGATCAGGAAGATCCCTTAGAGAAAGGATTGGCAACCTACTCCAGTATTCTTGCCTGGAAAATCCCATGGAGAGAGGAGGCTGGTGGGCCACAGTCCACAGGGTCGCAAAGAGCGACTAAAACTTTTACGTTCTTTTTTTTTTTTTCACAATGACTGGGAGGTAGTTACTACAAGGGAGGATTCTAGGGGCTGATTGTGTTCTATTTCTTGATCTTGGTAGTTACACTTGCTTGTTCACTTTTTAACTATTCAGTGAACTATATACTTATTCCTTGTACATTGTGTATATGTGTTATACTGCTACTAAAGTTGTGAGAGAAGGAGAGAGAAAATGCACAAACAGGAGCCACTAATGAAAGAGATTTTGAGATAATGACCAAAAAAAAAATACTGTGAAAGACTAGAGAAAATATTTGTAAACAGTATATATAAGCTCATAGATTCTTAATCTTACAAGCCAACCTTATAATAAATATATTTTAGCAGGAAAACATTTAGTAGGTATAGTTAAAGAATAAGAGCAGTGGCATTGGTTAATCATATAATGTTGAAAATAAACAGGGCTGAGTGTAAAATCCCTCCGTATTAATGAGGCTCCACAGAAAGAGTTAAGCAAGCCTGAAGAGAAGCAGCAGGTTGCTCTAAATATTTGGTTTTACAAATTCTTTTTTAAAATGCTACTAGCAGATAGATGGCAAGTTGACTTCTGGCTTCTCATCCTCTGCTACAAGCATGCTAAGTCACTTCAGCTGTGTCTGACTCTTTGCGACCCCATGGACTGTAGCCTGCCAGACTCCTCTGTCCATGAGATTCTCCAGGCAAGAATACTGGAGTGGGTTGCCATGACTTCCTCCAGGGGATCTTCCCGACCCAGGGATTGAACCTGCATCTCTTCTGCCTCCTACATTGGCGGAGGGTTCACTAGCACCAGTGGGGAAGCCCCCTTCCTCCGCTAAGGAATATTATAGTGTTCAGTTCAGTTCAGTCACTCAGTTGTGTCTGACTCTTTGCGACCCCATGAATCGCAGCACCCCAGGCCTCCCTGTCCATCACCATCTCCCGGAGTTCACTCAAACTCACGTCCATTGAGTCGGTGATGCCATCCAGCGATCTCATCCTCTGTCGTCCCCTTTTCCTCCTGCCCCCAGTCCCTCCCAGCACCAGAGTCTTTTCCAATGAGTCAACTCTGTACAAAATCGTGCCTGATGAGTCTGAGGTGGTGAGGAACCCATGACACAATAACAGAAATGTCACAAGAGAAGGATATAAGTGTCTAGGAGAGTCATCACCAAAGGCAAAAACCCAATCATGATGTCCAGCAAGGATATAGCTAATAATAAACCATATCACAGAAGAGAGCCAGGCTCTGAACCTGAAGATGAGCGTTAACCCAACAGGAAGTGCCTTCAAAGCAGTAGCGGCAGTCCCTTCAGGAGCTGTCTCTCCCAAGGAGAGGACAGCAAGAGAGCATCAAAAGCAGCCAAGGGGCAGCCAAGGTCCTCAGCCCAAGTCTCTGAGGAGAATAACAACTCGATGGCCTATCCATGGTGACCTGGGGTGGCAGGTGTGTGGATCTGTGGTTCCTCTGCCCTCAGGCAACCACGAGACCACACCTGATGGCCAGTTCTGGCAGTCAGACACCCAGAGGCCCTGAACTTAGAGAAACTCTCTGAGAGGATCCCGATACGTGCAGGTGTGAACTCAGGCACGGTCCTCTGAAGGCTTTGATGCCTGCTGGCTAAATCACCCTTTGTCCTTGTCTTATCCTCTACCCTTGACAGACAGGAGATTTCCAGGGACCAAATGGAAATTGTTGGACAAATAAACTTTTTCTGAAATGGGGGCAAAGTGAGCCAAAAAGAAAAAAATAGGGCTTGATGAAGGAAGTCAAGAAAATGAAAGTGAGCAGAAAAAGCCAACCTTGCAAACACGAGTGAGAAAAGCAACCTCAGGAACTCGTGGGTGGCATGGTGGTGAGGAAGGGGAGAAAATCCATAATTAGGAAAATCCATGGACAGATAACAGGGATCACAAGCCCAGGAAATTCAAGCCCAAGCAGAGAAGTCTGCATATCTAATCAGCTCATACAACCTTGTGTTTTTAGAGTCCACCGTTTCTAATATCCAAGAGTTCTCTTTCCCGATCACACTGCTATAATTTTTCACATCCAGGCATGCAAAGTCACCCTTTTTCTAACATTAAACATGTTTAATCAGGACAATTTATAATAGCACTTTAGAGTTTTAGTAAAAGAGAGGCATTTGACACATGATATTTACAGTAATCAGAATACTACAAGATTTAAAGTGTAATTTTTTTTAGTGTTAGATCAGAAAGCCAAATTGCCCAAGTCCTTAGTTAGTTGTTTGTACTGCTTTTACAGGGAATCAGCATCCAGAAATTAATTAATAGTCTTCCTCTCCACAATGATCAGTGTCATCCCTGGGTACTACTAGCTGCCAACTCCTTTGTACCCTCACTCTAGTGGCAATCAGCAAATGCTGTTAACGTTAAACCACTTGTCCTAACGGCCAAAAGTCAAATGTCATACTCATGCATGATCATAATTATGCTTTAGGAAGTGGATGGATTTGGCTTTGTTAACCAAGAATTAACTCCAAATCTGGAGGCCACTTGAACTAGTGCTTCTAGAAAATATTCATTATATATTGGCCTTGGGGATCCCAGGACATTTTTCAAGGATAACAGCTTAATGCAGAGCTAAAGGCCTTGGAATTCTTTGTCAAATGGCTCTAAACCTTTCTTTGTCAAGCTCTAAAGATTCCCTCCACCTTCCCTTCTTGGACCAGTCAAATTTACACACATTCCAGCTCCACTTGAGTGAAATCCAAGTTCCCCTTTAGGTATTTGCTGCTAACCACAGTTCTCATGCTTCATGGCCCTTTTGACATGTGTTTATTTGAAAAGGTAAGTCGATGAACCAGTGCCTTCCTCATATTTGACAAGTTCTACCTGACTTGGGGAAACCAAAGACGGCCCCATTCAACAAGCAGTGATGGGAGACCCAAAGTAACTCAAGGGATGTTACCTGGATGATTACCCACAGCCCCTTCAATAATAAAATGCAGATCAAAGCAGATGGACCACTGATACCCTTTGAAGAGTTCAGATTTCCATCCACTTCAAACTTAAACACAATCACAAACAGTGAAATAAGTAGGACATAACAAAACCCACAAATTAAAACCAAAGCACATTTTCCCGTATACAAGGAGTAGAAGGTTTGGTTTAACCTGGGTGCCCACCTCTAGTGAGGGACCTCCCACCACTCCTTGGTGTTCCAACATCAGCTAGGCTTCATTCGTTCCTCTCTTTGATTCCTTTTGTCTTGATTGATTTATTTAGCATCATGATTATAATTAATAATAAAAATTAATGTAATTTGTGTTCAGTTACTTCAGTTGTGTCTGACTGTTTGCGACCCTATGGACTATATAGCCCACCAGGCTTCTCCATCCATGGGATTTTCCAGGCAAGAATACTGGTATGGGTTGCCATGCCCTCCTCCAGGGGATCTTCTTAATCCAGGAATCAAACCCATGTCTTCTGTTTCTTCTGCATTGCACCAGATTCTTTACTGCTGAGCCACTGGGGAAGCCCCAGTTCTAATTTAGTTTGGTGCATTTTTTAAACTACTTAAAAGAGGTAGGGTGTTACTATGTTTGAACCTTGGGAAATGCCCTAAATTCTTCACTCAAAGCTTATTTCTCTTTTTTCCCTACAATTATAATAAATTCAGTCATTTAATTTCACAGCACACAAATACTATAGAAGAGAACAGCTGACAAAATGAGTGATTGTTTCTTCTTGATGTAGCACAGCATATTAAGTCTACTTAATAGATATTGCTGAATGCAATAGTAAATGAATGAATGACTTGGTAGGCGAGTGATACCTTACAGCTTAACAAGAAGACAGAAACTATTTAAAAACAAATAAAAGAAACAAAAGCATAGAGAGTGGGGTCCATTTGGTAAGGGTGTGATCTATCTCTAAATTTTAGAAGTCTTTGATGATTATAGAATTATAGTTAATATTATAAGTATGACTAGTTAGTCAAGAAAAATGTCAAGGTATGCTTGAATGTCTTGATTTAAGAAGACAGACGTCTGTCCTATATATTTTAAGAAAATTTTTGTTTGAAAATAGTTTTAAAGCATAAACTTAAGGAAGGGATAATTTTCAGCAGTCTAGAAAATTGCCCTCTCTGCAATGCTTCATTCCTTAGCCATGTTTGATACCTGAAGGGATGAACTAATACAGTGAATTCTCCTCTGATGGAAACGACATCTCAGGGGAAGCAATGTACATGGAGAATGCAGATGGTTTAGAGCTAAGTGCTGATTCACGCCATCCTGACGAGTGAGAAGCGAGTCCAACCAACTCCAGTACGGTGCTGACACCCCTAAGAGAGTACTCATTACTGCTAGGAAAGGAGGAGTTAACAGCAAGCATTCAAACAATTCACTCCTTTGCTCTACCAAGCAACTGACAATGACTGACAATTAAGACCTCTGGACTGATTGACCTGAGGGGTGACCTGATCGCAGGGAGGGACTCAAGTGACCCAAACCTTAGTTTCTGCAATGCTACAGAAAAACAAAAAAAGAAGAAGAAGACAGTTCCTGGTAGCGAGCTCAGAACTTTTTAGAAAAAGGATGTTCCCCAAATCAAAAATGTTATATACATGCTATTTCTATTTGAGACTTCCCTGTTGTGATGTCAATTACAGCCCTAGACTAAGGCCACCACAGACATTAGATTTCCCGGCAGCAACTCTGGCCATTTCATTTCCTGCTTGAGCTCAGGAAGCAGCACGAGGCACAGCTAGAGTTTCAGGACAAACGCCGTTTATTATCAGGAAACTGTTTCTCCCCGCCGGTTAAATAGAGGTGATCTCAACCATAGGTTGAACCCCACACTTAACGCTTCTCAGTTACAGTGAGCAAAGACTGACTTATTTTTTTGTTTGTTGTTTGTTTACAGAATTATGCAAAACTTATTCCTGGAGCTACAGTAGGGGTACTTCAGAAGGACTCTGGAAACATTCTCCAGCTGATCATCTCAGCTTATGAAGTATGAAATTTTACTGTTGGGGTCTTTTTGCATTTATTTGATGTTTAAAAACTATGTTTTAGGCGGTTAAATGCACTCTCCTTTGTTGGTAGAGATAGTTGGTAGAAAATCTCTCTGCCTTAATGCAGCCAAAATGTAAATTTTGTTCACTTTATTTGCAGATATTTTTCCCAGAAGGTGGGGCAGAAGGTAGAAAACTCATAAACCTGATCATAAAGTTAAGGTTGTTTTTATAGTAATAACCAACAGCAGCATTGTCACCTGCAGAATTTTAATTCTACTGAAAAGTCTTCGTGAGTCACACAATTAAGCTTTCCTCTTCTCTGCCTAAAAAAAAAAATTGTTTAGATTGCCAATGAATAACAGCTATGAGAACTAACTCCACAGGCTTAATGAGACTGCATCATAACTCAAGGGAAAACAGCGAAGCACATCAGGAACACCACTTTGTAGATTCCCTGCTTTGAGGAGTCAGGGAAATTTTCCATTAGTGTTATATCATAAATACATTTTTAACTTTTTTTCTTTTTTTTTGCCTTGTCTTTGTAAATTAGTGCCTGAGGACAGAATTCTTCCCTTAAAACAAGATCCATACCTACAGGGTTGCTATGTTTTCTCTCTTTGTCTCCATTTCATAACCCAATCAACAGTGGGTGGCCTGTTGCCAACTCTTTTTATTTGGGTTCCTAAATATCACTATCAGCCCCTCTTTTGCTTTTCCTTACAAAGAAACACACATACACGCACAAAGATTAAGTTCTACATTAGGACAGGAATGAAAAAAATAACATTTTATAAAGCAGTAAAGCTCTCATATTTGCTCCAAATGTCAGTTGCATAATAACAAATGAATAAAATGCTAATGTTTGATGTTTCAAAATTACAAATAAGTGATACATACGCACTGTATAACAATACTTAACATATACAGAACCAGTGTTCCTGACATTTCAGAATCATCTGGAAGGTTTTTTAAAAATAGGTGTGTCTAGATTCCTTTCACAAATGTCTTAGGATAACTTTAAGGGGAGGAAGAGCAACATATTTTAAGAAACTCCCCACCCCAGTTTTTTTTTACTTCACCCCACCAATTTTGAGACTCTAACAGGGAAAAGCAAGATATTTTTTCTCAAAGACATGTTCTCAAAGAATAAAACACAGATGGTTCATTAAAGTTATGAGATGAGAAACTTCAGTTTTCTTAGCTCACATTAAAAATTAATCACCAGGTTAGTTCATGCTTGAAATTCTTCCAGACAGGAAAGCTTGTCGACAAAATACTATAAAAACCTTCCTCCCTCTCAAGCAGTAAAGTTTTAATGTGTAGACTCAAATAAAATCACGTGGCAAATCTTCACTGTGTTAGAAAATGCTCAATTTTCTTTAATTCAGGACTCTCAAAAATGCTGGCTACTAGCATCTTCACAGGAGGTAAGCAAATTATAAAACAGTGAATTGTCAAAAATATTTCCCCTCCCATCTGACCAGCCCTGTCCGGGCCCCTGCTTGCTCTGCAGAGTTTATGTCTCACTTTATGTCCCCAGTCACATAACTTAGAGTAGTTGAAATCAAGACATCAAACATTTGCAGTGAATCTTGTGTCTTTATTTTAGTGTCTCAAAATTATGAAGTGTCTATTATTCTTAAATCAAACACTCTTGCTCTGTCTGGAGTTATGGTTGAAACTCGATGAGTCACTATGAGGCATGCAGCAAATCTTGGCACTAGTCCAACTTGTTTTTCTATTGTGTAATTTTTAAACGTATCCAAAAAGGACATGACTGAGCAACTGAACCGAACTGAAATGAAAAGGACTTTAAAACATGGGGACCCATGGACTGGATTTCTTCCCAGCCTAGAAAAAGAGAGAGAAGGAAAGAGACCATATTGAGAGAAAACACAAAACACTTCTGACTTGTAGTGGGGCAGGGGCAAACAATTTGTGTTTATAATTAGTGACTACAAACTTCAGCTCAGTATTTTACACGGACATTTAAAAAAAAAAAACCTTAAATACCAGATGTGTATTCATCTGGCCATCATTTATTACTCTCTTTCATTCTCTAATCACATAATAAAACTGTTGAAATATTAATACTCCCAGGGGTAAGCTCCCCGGTTGGCATTTAAGTTCTGGAAGAGAAGTGACTTGTTTTGTTTTGTCTAGCTCATAGTAGATGCTGAATAAATGAGTGAATGAAAAGATGAAACCTACAGACATATATTTATGTCCTTACTTTGGCAAATTCATATTAAAATATTCCTGGTGAAATCTGCAATAGGATGTATTATATCAATGCTGAGATTTCCTTCATTTTGGCTAGATTATGTTACTCACTACCTAACTGCTGTAATCTACAGACTTTCAGGGTATATCCCTCATTTCTCACTTAGTCCACTGTGCCTCTATCTCCAGTGCTACTCCTATCTTATCTTTTGATGATCTCAGCCCATATATATATGGTCCTTCTCATATCCTGGGCTCCCAGTTTCTTGAACTCTGATTCTGAAATGACCTTGTTCCCTTCCCACTTAATTACTTCTTCAAATCTGCACTCTCTTGTCATACCTTAAACCTTATCTTTGCCAATAAACACCTAGAACTGGACATGGAACAACAGACTGGTTCCAAATAGGAAAAGGAGTATGTCAAGGCTGTATATTGTCACCCTGCTTATTTAACTTCTATGCAGAGTACATCATGAGAAACACTGGGCTGGAAGAAGCACAAGCTGGAATCAAGATTGCCGGGAGAAATATCAATAACCTCAGATATGCAGATGACACCACCCTTATGGCAGAAAGTGAAGAGAAACTAAAAAGCCTCTTGATAAAAGTGAAAGAGGAGAGTGAAAAAGTTGTCTTAAAGCTCAACATTCAGAAAACGAAGATCATGGCATCTGGTCCCATCACTTCATGGGAAATAGATGGGGAAACAGTGGAAACAGTGTCAGACTTTATTTTTTGGGGGGCTCCAAAATCACTGCAGATGGTGATTGCAGCCATGAAATTGAAAGACACTCCTTGGAAGGAAAGTTATGATCAACCTAGATAGCATATTCAAAAGCAGAGATATTACTTTGCCAACAAACGTCTATCTAGTCAAGGCTATGCTTTTTCCAGTGGTCATGTATGGATGTGAGAGTTGGACTGTGAAGAAAGCTGAGCGCCGAAGAATTGATGCTTTTGAACGGTGGTGTTGGAGAAGACTCTTGAGAGTCCCTTGGACTGCAAGGAGATCCAACCAGTCCATTCTACAGGAGATCAGCCCTGGGATTTCTTTGGAAGGAATGATGCTAAAGCTGAAACTCCAGTACTTTGGCTACCTCATGCGAAGAGTTGACTCATTGGAAAAGACTCTGATGCTGGGAAGGATTGGGGGCAGGAGGAAAAGGGGACGACAGAGGATGAGATGGCTGGATGGCATCACTGACTCAATGGACGTGAGTCTGAGTGGACTCCGGGAGTTGGTGATGGACAGGGAGGCCTGGCGTGCTGCGATTCATGGGGTCGCAAAGAGTCAGACATGATTGAGCGACTGAACTGAACTGAATATCAATTGTGTGCAATCAATTGTCTACTCACCATTTCTAATCTTCTCACCTTATTCTTGCTAATTCCCCTAATGTATTTTCCAGCCTCACTAGGGTCTCTGATTAATTGACCATATCTCCTCTGTACAGTTCCTCATCCCCCGATGTCTTCTCTCACCTGGTTCTCCAGTTTAAATTCAATCATTCTGGCCACTCCTTAGATATACTCTCAACTTCCCTGAACCTTATTGCTCCTTTGAGGTTTTTGGCCAACTGTAGTCCTGGTGAAATCCAGTCACTCTGCACAGCTGAATGGAAGTGGGAAAAACATACAATCATGCCACCTGGTCTCACTTTAAATTCATGATCACGGTCCTCAAGCAGGCCCTCCGTGCTGCCTGGAAACCAGGATATGTTTCTATTAAATATCCAAATGGAGATATCTAGGAGTCAGTTCGGAGAAGGCAATGGCACCCCACTCCAGTATTCTTGCCTGGAGAGTCCCATGGACCAAGGAACCTGTGGGCTGCAGTCCACGGGGTCACTAAGAGTCAGACACGACTGAGTGACTTCACTTTCACTTTTCACTTTCATGCATTGGAGAAGGCAATGGCAACCCACTCCAGTGCCTGGAGAATTCCAGGGATGGGGGATCCTGGTGGGCTGCCATCTATGGGGTCACACAGAGTCAGGAGTCAGTTGATATGTTAGTCCAGGTTATTCAGCAGAATAAGCTGGACTTTCCCAAACACACTTCACCAATAGTTTTCTCCTCCTCAACTAATGGTAATTCCATTCTTCACATTGCTAGAGACAAAATTCTTGAAATGATCCTGACTCCTCTCTTTCTCTTACACTTTACATTTAATCCATCAGGAAATCTTGTGGACTCTACCCTCAGATTTATTTAGAATTTGGTCCAATCTCTGTCATCCTGGTTGGAGCCATCCTCCTCATTCACCTGAATTATTGCAAAATTTCCTAAATGCTATGTCCTGTTTCCACTTCTGTTTTCCTGCATCCTGCTTTCAACAAAACAGCTAGAATTTTCATTAAAAATATTAACTCCTATCACTTTTCTCTGTGCATGCCTGCATGCGTGCCAAGTCGCTTCAGTTGTGTGTCTGACTCTTTGTGACCCCATGGACCATAGCTCACCAGGCTCCTCTGTCCATGGAATTCTCCAGGCAAGAACATTGGAGTGGGTTGCCACATCCTTCTCCAGGGGATCTTTCTGCCTCAGGGATCAAACTCGCCTCTCTTACATCTCCTGCACTGGCAGGAAGGTTATCATCACCCTTCTATAGGTAACACCAATTGTTTTCTCATTTACGTAGAGTAAAAGTTGAAGTCTTTATAACATTCCATGAGTACCCTACCAGGTCTGGTCCCCTCCACCCATTACCTCTGAACTCACCTCTGTTAACTCAAACTCTCTGCTCTAGTACAGTAACTGCCCTCCTTGCTGTTCTGCTTCCAGACATCATCCTGTCTTTGTGCCTTCACATTGGCTGCACCCTCTTCCTGAAACACATTTTCTCACATAAATATACATGGCTAATTTTTTCTCACTTTCTTGAAACATCACCTTCTTAACAAATCCCACCCTGACCACATTTAAAAGATCATAGCCTATGCCCCCTGCCCACACTCTCTTAATCTTCATTATCCCACCCTAACTTTTTCCTGTAGCATTTATTACCTTCCGGTGCCACATAATTTTCTCATATATTGTGTGGTTTCCTTTCTGTCCTCCCACACTGGAGTATAAACTCAGACAAGGGATCAGCTGTTTTAGAGGTTTTACAGAACAGTGTCCAGTACATAGTGGCCACTCAATTAGTATTTTCTGAGTGAATAAATTGGAAATGTAACTAGCTAAGATAAAACAGATTTGCAGGGTTCATTTTAATGCTAAATTGGCAGAATTTGAAATCTTAAGACATGATGTGAATAATCTTTAGGGCTGAGAAATGACACTTTAATCTCTGATAAAGACTACATTCTAAAAAAGTCAGCCTGTGTCAGTCAGTGGAAGGAGTGATCATGTGGAACAAATAACAAAGCAGGGAAGAGGAGTGACTTAGAATTTACAGTAAGCAACTTAGAATTACAAGGAAGGCGGGGTCCTCTTAACATGCAGTTGACAAATTATACCTCAGGAAAGTTTGAATCTGAATATGCCTTTAAAATTCTATCAATGGAATGTGCATAGGAACTCATCCTTTTAGAGGAGGTATGACTTAATTCATAATATTTTACAATTTGTTTTTATTCTGTTTTTAAAAAATAAATTAGTTTTGTCCCCCAAATACAGACTTCTATTTTACAAAAGAAAGAGGAATCCTTTAACTTTTATCTAGTCCTCTCCTTTACCTTTGTATCAACAATCCCATTCCTCATCATGCCTCAGGCAGGGGTGAATGCAGCCACATGCCAGCTTCCTTGACTCAAATTTTCCTATCCTCTCTTCTAGCCTGTCCTGCACACACCTTCCAGACAGCCTCCCTGCAGTGGTATTTTCAGTAAATCAGGCCCCTGTTTAAAAGCTTCAGGATATGCTTCCCACAGGTCTTAACTCATCTCTCCAAACTACAGGGCTTTCTGTGGTCGGGTATCTCCCCAGACAGTTGGGGTGCAGGCTTGGGCTAAGCCCCTCTTGTCTCCATTCTGAACCACTCCTGGCACAGAGTTTTCTCTTTTCTGGCCCCCTCATCTGAAATACCATTGTCATCCCCTCCAGCAATCTAAATCCAACAGCCATTAAGGTCCAGTCTTCTAATACTTCAGCCTTCACTGACTACACTCTTTTCTGAAGTCTTCCAAACCCTTATGTATAACACTTTTTTTTTCTGTCCTAATTTAATGGTACACTGACTGACACTGTATGCTAACTGCTTCACTTGATTGCATCTTATTTTTTTCAGCAAGATGATCATCTTGATGGCAGAAATCCTATCTTATACTCATTCCCCCAGACCTGGCTCTATACTAAATGTACAAAAGGGACTCTATAAATTCGTATTGGTTTCAAGGCACATTTTCTCTCACATTTTAGCATCTCTAACACTAGGATGCATTTTGATTAGTCATATCTTACCGATGCTTTCAGTAGAATGAAAGTCACGATGTAGTGTTCACTGCCTGCATAAGTATAACTTGGCAGTAATTGAATGTGTTGTTGTCACTTCAATTCATTATGTGCCCTGTTGGTACTATAAGTGTTGAGGACAATCACAGTTTTAAAATACCTTCCAAGTGTTCACTATGATTTGATATTGAAAAGGTATTATCTATGCGGAAATGTACCAAAACAGAATAACAGGGGAGCAAATACTGATATCAGCAACGCAAGTATTCATTGTTGGAGGAATGATCTGTATTTCTTTCAGAGTAAAAACCAGCTGCTTTATGGGACCTAAAAAATGATGATACTTAGGAGACAAGTAAAGGAAGCTATTGTTATATTTTGCTACTGAGATAAAAGCAAAAGATTTGCCCTTTATATGCCATGTTTGGACTATAATTCATAGGACTGGACTATAATCCAGTCCTTGCAATACAGGACTAGAGAAATTTGCCAAACCCTCAAGATGAATAAAATAATTTTTAAATCAATGATGAACTGACAGGTTTAATTCATATGTAGTGCTGAACAATCTCGAAGTATTTTGTCATAGTTTATTTGTCATAAAATAATGGTGAATCTTGTAATAGATGGCATCTTAGATTTGATAAAATATGCTTGTGTGTGTGTATGTATTACTTGCTTTCTTGCTTGATTGGTGATCTGGTAAATTTCTTTTAGACCAAATTTAATTTTATTCATTTGTTGTTTAATGAACATGATCACAGATTCTTCTCTTCAGGCTCTATTTTTTGGTTGTGATCTTGTTCAACTCTTTATGTCTCATCTAAAGGAACTGCGGTCTGAGGTGGAGCTGGAAGTGTTAGGAGACACGGAAGGACTAAACCTCTCATTTACAGCCATCTGTAACACCGGGATCCCCGTTCCACACCAAAAGAAATGCTCTCACATGAAGGTGGGAGACACAGTAAGTAGAGATCAATAGACCATCTGAAAAGTCATTCAGATGATCTGTCAGAAGTTACCTTAGTGCACTAAAGCTGGACTTTTCCTTTCAAGAATTTCAAAAACGATTTTCAAAGATTTCCTAATAAATGCTTTTGGGAAAGCTGATCCCCATGGGCTCTGTATACTCCAGTGCATTTTGATGGCTTGTTGCTCTTGCCGTTTAGTCACTAAGTCATATGTGACTCTTTTGTGACCCCGTGGACTGTAGCCCACCAGGTTCCTCTGTCCATGGGGTGGCCTGGCAAGAATACTGGAGTGGGTTGCCATTTCTTTCTCCAGGGGATCTTCCTGACCCAGGGATTGAGCCCACATCTCTTGCATTAGCAGGCAGATTCTTTGCCACTGAGCCACGAGGGAAGATCATTTTGGTGATTAGAAGAAGATAATTAGTATTTTCTTTTCCAGGCTTCATTCAACGTGACTGTGAGTTTACCAAACTGTGAGAGAAGGAGCAGGCACATTATCCTAAAGCCCGTGGGGCTGGGGGACGCTTTGGAAATCCTCGTCAGCCCGGAATGCAGCTGTGACTGCCAGAAAGAAGTGGAGGTGAACAGCTCCAAGTGCAACAACGGCAGTGGTTCCTTCCAGTGCGGGGTGTGTGCCTGCCACCCTGGCCACATGGGTCACCACTGCGAGTGCGGGGAGGACACACTGAGCACCGAGTCCTGCAAAGAGGCCCCAGGGCGCCCCTCGTGCAGTGGGAGAGGCGACTGCTACTGCGGGCAGTGTGTCTGCCACTTGTCCCCCTACGGAAACATTTACGGGCCTTACTGCCAGTGTGACAACTTCTCCTGCGTGAGACACAAGGGGCTGCTCTGCGGAGGTAGGCTATGTCCAGATCCACCTTCCTGGGAGGCTGTGCAGGTGTCAAGGAGGAGCTTTGCATCCTTGGTCCCTGCCACAGCCGCCTGGACATAATAGGTGCTCAATGAATGTTTGCTGATCAACTGAATGTGTTCACCTTTAGACTGATCTTCACTTATTTTTGTCTGGCTCTGACATTCCCTAGGGGTGAGATCTCTGAACTTACATCTCTATTATTATTTCCCTGGGGATAAAAGATTGGTTCTTTTTGGTTATTACTCAGATGCCACAAAACTGTATGTAATCAAATTCCATTATCTTCCAGGCCATTCTAGTTCAGGCTCCTTGTATGTGACCCAACTCTTAAATGCCTAGTACTTTGGGAAGATAAGAAGCCAAGCTGCTTAAGGGACACACAGCCAAGGACAAGGGACACAAAAGTACTAAGTGGTCTTTCAGGACCTTTGTTCACACCACACATGTGTTACGTGATGTACTAGGTTAGACACGGGGTATAATAAGCTCACTGGGGCTTCCCAGGCGGTGCTAGTGGTAAAGAGCCTGCCCGCCAGTGCAGGAGACATAAGAGACACAGGTTCAATCCCTGGGTTAGGAAGAGCCCCTGGAGGAATGCATGGCAATCCACTCCAGTATTCTTGCCTGGAGAATCCCATGAACAGAGAAGCCTGGTGGGCTACAGTCCATAGGGTTGCAAAGAGTTGGGCACGACTGAAGCAGCTTGGCACGCAGGCATGCATAATAAGATGAATAAGGACATATGTGAAGAAGGCTATGGAAAGGGTAAAAATGAAAAATTGCTTGAATTTTTTGAGATTGAGAAAAACTATAAATAGCAGAAAAATTTACATTCTAGTATCCCTTCTAGATGTGAAATCATTTAAGAATATATTACCTATTAAATGACTATGATAAAATCATTGAGAGATACACACATATATAGTTAAGTACAGTCTATTAAGACAAGAATTACAAATGTGTTCATATACTTTTAAATGATACAGATTTGTGTTACAATTTAAACAGTAACTGACTGCTGAATTTAAGCCCTCACATCTTTTTTTTTTTTTCCACAGTGTGTGAGCAGATAGCTTTTCAAAACAGAAAGCCATTACCTTTAGAGAAAACCTAGCAAGTTATGTTTTTCAACCACAGTGTCAGGAACATATAAAAGAGACTGATTTTCAGAAGAAAAGGCCCGAGAAAAGAAGCCTCAGAGAATCCCAAGCTGTTTGAAAACCATCTGATACCCTTAGAAGTGCACCTCCGTTTCATTTCTTGGCTTCTGCTACTGCAACAGATTCCTCTGAGGCTGCCTTCTTTCTTTCCCCTTGGAGAGTGAAAAGTTTAGGGTCTGTCCAGACTGAGACACATTTCTTGCCTCTTTCATTCAAAGGTGTTTTTCCTTATCTAATGGGTGTGTTTCCAAACCCACACTGGTCCTCTTTTCACGAGATACAGACAGAACACAGCCTGAAGCCAGAGACCATCACCACATCTCAGAAAGAATCTATTCAGCAGAACCTTAGATTGCAGTTCTAATAGAAATCGTTAATAAAATATGTGCTCAAGAGGTTTGAAATTGCCTTTAAAAAAAAAATCTGAAATGTAATCAAATACAGTATAACAGCAATACTGACCCCACCTATATTTTACCCTTTAAATCTGAAGTCAAAGAGATCTAAGGCTGTAGAAATCCTGGATTGTGTTCAACAACACAGTTCGTCCCAGTGTTTGATGGTCTTTCATTTCATTTTATGTCATGCGTGCAGACAGATATAAATTCAAAGAGTCAATTTGATCTGTCCATTTGTAGTTCAGACAGTCGGACAATACTGCCTCTTTTTGTATCAGATACAGTGATCACTAAAGAAATTCTATATAGAAAATACAATTATTTCTGCAATTGGACTCAGAAAACTTTACCAATGCCCTTTTCCTTCATCTATTGGAGTACTCCCCCATCCTCAACCATGACTGTTTCTCAAAAGCAATTTTGTGTTTAGTAACATCTCAAATGATGTCACTCTGTAACTTTCTCTTTTAAAAGTATAATCAAGTACAAAAAGGTACAAAAGTAAATGAATAGTTTTGGCCTTAATCACCTAACTATTCTTAGCTCTAAATTCAAGAAAGAGTAATGGAATACGTACTGCGTGCCTGGCATTGTGCTTAGTGTGGGGGTAAAACTGACCCTGGCCTGTGAACACACATGCTCTTGATGCTGTTGTTTCCAAAGCAGCCTGACTATACTACAGCCTCGCTTCTCATGTGTGCATGTGCGTGCTAAGTTGCTTCAGTCATGTCTGACTCTTTGCAATCCCATGGACTGTAGCCCAGCAGGCTCCTCTGCCCATGGGATTCTTCAGATAAGAATGCTGGACTGAATTGCCATTTCCTCCTCTAGGGGATCTTCCCAACCCAGGGATTGGATCTACATCTCTTAGTCTTCTGCATTAGCAGCTGGGTTCTTTACCACTAGAGCCAGCTGGGAAGCCCCCACTTCTCAAGTAGACTCTGCAACATGTTGCTTTTCCAAAGGGCTATTATCATGATGTTCTTCCCGTGCACCTTCTTCCATCCATCTGTAAGATATAGGACTCCACTGATTGTTTTTTTCCCTTGCCCAAATTCCATTAGTCTTTAAAATTTTGATTCTAAGAAACTGGACAAACAGCATTATAGAAAAAACTTCCTACCATTGTGCTCTTAGTTATCAGTCAATGGCATTCCAGAAAGATCTATCTGTATCAAAAGAGCCTAATAATTTTTCCTTGATCTTTGATTATCATCTTGTTTCTACATGAAGTCATTATAAAGCTATTGTTGTATAAACAGGTACCTTAGATAAGTAGTTGTTTGTGGATATCAGTTAACAACTTTTGTGACTCAGTTAATGGTTCTGAAGTCCCAAAGAAAGGAGAGTTTCTAAATTCTGCAAGGAGCTCTTAGAAGGGTTTTCTAAAATTTCTGCCAAGTAATTTTTATATGGAGTGATATACTTGGGCATTCTCAAAGCCTTTCAAAATGCTCATTTCATTTGACAATATTTATACACTATATGTATTTTTCAGAATAAACTGTAATATAGAAATCTCTCCCTATCATGAAAGTAAGTTTCCCCCTTTGATAAGGAATAAACAAAAAGCCATTGAAGTTTAGATGACAGTTTACATATAAAAAGTAAATGAATGGTTTTGGCCTAAATCAGCTAACTATTCTTAGCTTTAAATTAATTAGTTCAATTATGAATTAAATAGGTTATGAAATGCAGTATTAATGTCATGGATCCAGATAAACTTCAACTCATCTTTCATTAGAAAAGTATATGTCATATTTTGTCTCTCTCCCTACATATGTATACACACACACACACACACATACCAGGAGCAGTCAGAATCTAGCTTCAAAATCTTTGTGGTTTATCATTTGTTCTGGGATTACTTACTCCATGTCTCTTAAGGCCAAGTCATGAAGACAGAAAAGTAACCACCTACTGGACCACAGTTTACAAGAGAAAAATCAGAATCCTTCTTTTTGCAATGAATATGGCAGGATCTCCAAAAAATGGAAACCTGCCTCACTTGGGACTTTTTTTACATCTGTTTGGTTTTCAGTATAATTACAGGAGTTTTAATACTGCTGGATAATTTTGCTATCAAATTCTTCGTACTGGATAGTGTTTAGGAATCATAATAACTTATGTTTATACACTGCTTGTGTTTCCCAGGTGGCACTAGTGGTAAAGAACCCAACTGCCAGTGCAGCAAACATGAGAGATGTGGGTTTGATCCCTGGGTTGGGAGGATCCCCTGAAGGAGGGCATGGCAACCCACTCCAGTATTCTTGCCTGGAGAATCCCGTGGACAGAGAAGCCTGCCAGGCTGCAGTCCAGTGGGTCACAGAGAGTCGGACACCACTGAAGCAACTTAGCACAGCACAGCACAGAGCACCCTGCTTATTTATGGGCCAGGCACTGTTCTGAACACTGTTATGTATTATCTTAGGTGATCTTCATAACAGTCCTATGAAGTAGTGCTATTAATAATCCCTCCTTACCAATGAGGAAACTGAGGCACAGAGGGGTTGAGTAACTTCCCCAACTTTGCCCAGCCCAGAAGTACCAGAGCCAGGGTCCAGACCTGTGCTATCAGCGTCGATGTCCGTGCACTCACACGCTATGTACTCATGCGCCACCACCACGCCCATGTGTCTTTGGAATGTTGCCAAGGAGCAAAACTTGAGAGGCAATACCTGGGGCACACTTCTTTTTCTGAAGAAAAGTATGTTACAGAATTTGCAAGTAAGAGTTGCTTGTTTGGATCATCAAATGCCAGTTTAGGATCTTGGGCATGATACGCAACCAAAAAATACTATGCAAGAACACACAGGCCCATTATCTGAAACACTTTATTTACCATTTTGTAGTAGTTCATGCTCCAATACTCTTGCCTGGGAAATCCCATGGATGGAGGAGCCTGGTAGGCTACAGTCCATGGGGTTGAGAAGAGTCGGACACGACTGAGCGACTTCACTTTCACTTTTCACTTTCATGCACTGGAGAAGGAAATGGCAACCTACTCCAGTATTCTTGCCTGAAGAATCCCAGAGATGGAGGAGCCTTGGTGGGCTGCCATCTATGGGGTCGTCGCACAGAGTCGGACACGACTGACGTGACTTAACAGCAGCAGCAGTAGTTCATACACTCCTCTGGCCAGCTCTTCAGGAGCCCCTCTTACCTCTCTGGCTCTTCTATGAGGATCTCTGGTTACATTATAAATGTTGATACTCTCCAGGGACTTACTCACTCTATCTGCTTGCCCCAGATAATCTCATCCCCATCAGCTTCAATTGCCACTTATCCCTGGTGGATTACAAAACCCAAACTTCAGGGCTGTATATACGTATCCAACCACCCACAGGTCTTTTAAACTCCACAGAACCAAAAATGAACTTATTGTCTTCCCTATCCTAAGCTTCTCTTCCCCCTCTCCTTCAGAACAATCTGTTCACTTAAAAATTAAAAACTTTCTATGCCAGGCATTGGGGATAAGGCACCCTAAGAGTTACTTCCATTCAAGGGCAGTAAAAAGATGCCCCATCCAGCTAGTAGCCCAGTCTGGTCGTCTGAAGAATTCTATCCTCTCTCTCCCTCCCCCTCTTCCCTGGGCATCTCATGCCTTGAATTTCATCCCCTTTCCTCTCCAAGCTCACAGACACTTCTCAGGACTCATAGCTTCTTATCTCTATTGCTGGGAGAAAAATAATATATAAACACATGCACACAGTTGATCCTTGAACAACACAGGTTTGAAGTGCGTGAGTCCACTTATATGCAGATTTTTTCAATAAATATATTGGACATATTTTTAGAGATTTGCAACAATTTGAAAATATTCACAGATGAACTATGTAGCCTCTTTGTGACCCCATGGACTGTAGCTTACTAGGCTCCTCCATCCGTGGGATTTTCCAGGCAATAGTACTGGAGTGGGTTGCCATTTCCTTTTCCAGGGGGTCTTCCCAACCCAGGGATCGAACCTGGGTCTCCTGCATTGCAGACAGACACTTTACACTCTGAGCCATCAGAGAAGTCTCCAGATGTAGCCAGACAGAGATACCAAAAAAGAAAATTTACATATGTTGTGAATGCATAAAATGTATATAGATATTGCTCTATTCTTACACAGGCATAAAGTAAGTGATATTTAATGTAAAATTAATAATGTGTTATTTTTCTTACTGTTTGATAACTTTGCTTTCAAAGCATTATATTACTGTCTAGTATGCCTCTCTCATAATTGGAGAAACTGCAAATCAGCTTACTATTAAAGGTAAGTGGGTTTTAAGAAAAGAGAATCATGTTTGTAATATGAATATGTCCATAATACTATAGCCATTAATATTTTAACAATTCATTCATTGGTGTGTAGGCTAGGCTACTCTGAAGCAATGATACTAATCACACTGGGCTACCATAAAGTAATCATATCATTGTTTATTCATTATCAATGCATTAATAGCTATATCTGTAAATAAACATGAATTTCTTTTTCACATTATCTTTTCATTTTTGATATCTAGTGTTAATAATTTGCCTAATATCTGTAGTGTTATAAGATGATTTTGATGTAGGTACTGCCAGATGATTCATCTAGTAAACTTACAGTATCGATAAATACAGTTAGTCGCTCAGGGGTGTCCAACTCTTTGCGACCCCATGGACTGTAGCCTGCCAGGCTCCTCGGTCTATGGGGATTCTCCAGGCAAGAATACTGGAGTGGGTTGCCATGCCCTCCTCCAGGGGATCTTCCCAACCCAGGGATAGAACCCAAGTCTCCTGCATTGCATGAAGATTCTTTACCATCTGAGTTACTAAGGAAGCCCAAGAATACTGGAGTGGGTAGCTGATCCCTTCTCCAGGGTATCTTCCCAATCCAAGTATCAAACCAGAGTCTCCTGTATTGCAGGCAGATTCTCTACCAGCTGAGCTACCAGGGAAGCCCTGTGTAACAAACAAAATATGTGTTGATCAACTGTTTATGTTATCAGTAAGGTTTCCAGTCAACAAGAAGCTGTTAGTAATTAAGTTTGGAGGAAGTTAAAAGTTATTCTCAGACTTTGGACTAAGGGGAGATGTAAGAGTAGGGGGCGGTGCCCCAACCCATGGGTTGATGAAGGACGAACGGTATATATACATACACATAATCGCACACACACACACATCAAGTAGCTAACTATAGGCTTCTAGATTATCTCATTTCATGCATATGTGCTCAGTTGTGTTGGACTCTTTGTGACCCAATGGACTATAGCCCACCAGGCTCCTCTGTCCATAGGATTCTCCAGGCAAGAATACTAGAGTGGATTGCAGTTTTCTTCTCCAGGAGATCTTCCCAACCCAGGGATTGAATCCTCATCTCCTGAGTCTCTTGCATTGGCAGGCAGATTCTTTACCACTGTGCCACCTGGGAAGCCAGCCCATAAATTCTATTTGATATAACATCAGGCAACCTAGTTGATCTTCAGTTAAGAGACCAAGTCAATAAATACACACCATTAGCAAAACACACTACTACACTATTTACACTATCCTATCTACGCTCCTTCCCACCCCTGCACAGCACTCACTTTTTTCCCTTTTTTTTCTTCAGTCTTTTTGATGGTGTTTAAAGGCAAAGAAAAGAGATGGTCCACAAAATCCAGAAGTGGTTTTAGCCCTAAGAAACCCGGAACTTTGTTTTGCAGATAATGGCGACTGTGACTGTGGCGAGTGCGTGTGCAGGAGCGGCTGGACAGGAGAGTACTGTAACTGCACCACCAGCACGGACCCCTGTGTCTCCGAAGACGGGATCCTCTGCAGCGGCCGAGGGGACTGTGTGTGCGGCAAGTGCATTTGCACGAATCCTGGAGCCTCGGGACCCACCTGTGAACGTTGTCCCACCTGCGGCGATCCCTGCAACTCTAAACGGTAATGTATCTACCATCTACAAAAATGTCTCTTTGTCCCTAGGTTTCATGATGATCAAAGTTATAACGACATTTTATAAACTCAGACCTCAGACTGTTCTTGCTGGCTTTGGTCCCCAAGCATCCATCAAAACACACAAACCCAAAGGGCCCCTGTGATCATCAGCCTGGAACATCAGCCTCTCCATTACCTCCCAATGCTGATTATCCAGGATCACAAAGTCACATTTCTATGAGAGCCTATGGAGGAAGCTAAGCTGAGGTCCCACACTGATAACATCAGACAGCCTCTCCCTTACAATACCAGCCA
>NW_011495014.1:9113907-9124975 GCF_000754665.1 Bison bison bison
GGGTGGGGGGGGGTGAGGGACTGACACTCACTTTCAGTACTTTTTACAGGGAAACAGAGGAGCTTCTTATCGAGTTTATAGCCTGATCTTACTGATTCATTCCTATCTACAGACTCAAAAAGGCAAAGAAACAGAAAGATGATCTTGGCTCTCAATTCCTCCCCTCTTTCTTACCACTCATGCTCTTTAGCAACTTTCTTTGGTTGCCATTCTACAGAGCTATTGTGAATTACACTTTCTTTTTATCATCAAACAACAACAAAAAGCAATCATTTTTTTTTCCAGTAAAAAAAAAATTCTTCTTAGCTTGGCAGCTAACTTCTTAATGAAAAATTGAGGTCAAGAAAAGCAAATCTCCAAACTGGCTGTGTTATGACATTACAGGTTTAATGTATTATACGGCAAACGTCCTTCAGCAGTTCATATTTTCATTAACTTTGGTACCCACAATGGGGACATGTGCATATCCAATGTGAACAAAGAAAATCAATATTACCAATATTCACTCAGTGTTTACTCACTATTCAAGTGTCAAAATTTCCCTGTCACTGTGCCTGAATAGATGCCAAGAGAAGCCTGGGCACAAAGTTAGGCTTGTGTGTGTATGTGCTAAGTTGCTTCGATTGTGTCCGACTTTGTGAGGCCCTAAGGACTTCAGCCTGCCAGACTCCTCTGTCCATGGGATTTTCCAGGCAAGAATACTGGAGTGGGTTGCCATGCCCTCCTCCAGGGGATCTTCCCAAACCAGGGATCGAACCTGTGTCTCTCACGTCTAACCTGCATTTGCAGGCGGGTTCTTTACCACTAGCACACTACCTGGGGAGCCCAAAGTTGGGCTTACTTGAATACAATTTAATATTAAATGTTATTTGAAAGTATTTCTTCCATTATTTTTCTATTTTATCTTCTCTGTAAACCTGATTTAATCTCTTTTGAAAAAAATTTTATTTAACTATAGTTGATTTACAATATTGTGTTAGTTTTAGGTGTTCAGCTTCAGAGTCTCTTCCATTATAGGTTATTATAAGATATTGAATATAGTTCCATGTGCTATACAGTAAATTCTTGTTTATTTTATATATAGTGCTATGTGCATGTTAATTTCAACTTCCCCGTTTATCCCCACCCTCTCCCCTTTCCCCTTTGGTAACCAGAAATTTGTTTGTTTGTTTCATCAGACATGTTTCAATCTTAGATCTGGTTTATAAGGTATGAAATTAATGGTCAAAGTAGGTTGAATTTGAGGAACTGAGTAGAGTGACCCACTTGGTATTTGTTAGTTTTGAGGTGAATCCATTCTTCTATTTATTCTTTCATGCACTTATTTATCAAATATGTGTTAAATACCTACTTACAAGCCAAAATCATGTTAAGTCATAGACATATAGTGATAGTGAAACAGCTATAGTTCCTGCTGTCACAGGTGCTAAGCATCTACTGGCAAAGACAGAACATTTAAAAAGTAATTATAATGCTATCTGGGCTGACAGTTATAATAGGGGATAAAGAGGGAACAATAGAATTCTCTGGCAGGAGATAAAGCTACCAGGCTAGCTTGGGCAGCCATCAATGGGGTACACAAAGAGATAGAGGTTTTAAGGCTTCCACAATCTTCAGCAGCCCCCTACAAAACCACCCCAAGTAAATATATAACCTTGATAAGTGCAGTGTGCTTGCCGTGCAAAGGCAACTTCCAGATAAGATTCCTATCCCCACTCCACAGAGAGTACTGCTCCTAAGACCCTCCAGCAGAGGAATTCAGAGGCTTCCACTGCAAGGGAACTGATAAGGGCTAGGAAAGCTTGCCTAAGGAAGTGCAGTTTCAGCTAAGATGTGATAAAGCGTGAGTGGGAATGGGGAGTGTTTCCAGTGCTTAGAAGAGCATACCTTTCCTGAGCCAGAGTAAGAGAGAGGCAGTATGGTGAATGCCCACAGTAAGAAAACTTTTGCAGCTTTGGATTACCCCAAACACTATCTGTTTGTAAAGTGATTTTCAGCACAAGATTAATTCAGAATCTAAGTTTTACTTGTGCTGTATAGCCATCACTAGAGTAGCTTAATTCCTGGGTTATGTTCTTGGAAATACACTTTTAAATAAGTAGCAATCCTTTATTTAAAAATCTGCATTAATGAGGATCCAGGCTGTAATCCTCAGCTTTTGAAAATACTCTTATCAAGGTTTGAACTCATTCAAAAGAGTTACAGAAAAGTGAATCTTTGAAATAGTCATTCATGACATATGAGAATTTTTGGAATTCTTCTTAAAATACAGACCATTTCTGTTAAGAAATTCACACTTTATCTAGTCTCTAATCTTATTTTAGCAGCATAAACCCTTCCCAGGAAAATGTCTAATGAAAATATAGCTAAATTAAATACCAAAATAATTGGGATTTTTTTTTGTTGGGGACATTTTTTTTTTTAATCTAACCAGTCAAAAGCAATCATTAAAGATAATGAGGATAGTAGCTATTATCAAGGCTGGCTCGCTGCTGCTGCTGCTGCTAAGTCGCTTCAGTCATGTCCGACTCTGTGCAACCCCATAGATGGCAGCCTACCAGCCTCCGCCGTCCCTGGGATTCTCCAGGCAAGAACACTGGAGTAGGGAGCACTGATTACTGAGAGGAATTCAGACTAAAGCAGTTTCCTCTTGGATATCACCCAACCATCTTTTTGAAAGTAACAAAACACAATGTCCTCTCTAAGACATTTCTATAGCTGGAATTACAGTAACAGCATCAAAGCAATATCCCAATTGCATATCCATTTTTACACCATCACAAAACTGATTAACTCTATTGAATAATGTTCACAGGAGCTGCATTGAATGCTACCTGTCTGCAGATGGCCAGGCCCAAGAAGAATGTGTTGACAAATGCAAACTAGCTGGTGCGACCATCAATGAAGAAGAAGGTTCTACTTGTCTTAAATTGCTTTCCTTTCCTTTGCACAGTTTTAGAGAGGCAGACACTCTGTGGAGGGCTTTTCAGTAGCTCAAGTTCATTTGTACTGGGGGGTTAGTTCACTCGCATTCATTTTTAAGAGTAAATGCGTTCCAGAAGGCTAAAGACTTGATGCTTTGGGATACAAGTAATTTAAAGTCCTGGCTTTTCTGTTTGACTTAGCTCTGTTGGCAGATTCATCTCTGCTAAACTCATGCAGCTGGAGAGAATTCCAGAATGCTGTAATTTTTTTTGAATTAGAAAAGAGGAAAATTGAAGAAAGAGCAAAATATTAGCCCCCTAACTTGAAATCATCCTCTGTCGTCTGCCTGCCTTATTTCACGATAGGAAGAAGTGAGGTGTAGTGGGTTTCTTGACAGCAGCACTCAGGCATCCAGCAGTTTCTAGTTAGTGGCCATTTTTCCTCCCTTTCCCTCAATGTTTTTACTCCCAACTTTCCAAACATGGATATTACATCGTCATCTTTTTTTTCTAACTGAAGTACAGTTGCTCTACAATATTGTGTTATTTTCTGCTGTACAATGAAATGAATTAGCCATGTGTAAACATATATCCCCCCCATGTCATGGACCTCCATCCCACCCTGCCCCCTCACATGGTCATCATTAATCCTCTGTGCCCTCAGTCCCAAACTCCAACAAAGGCCTGTTACCTTCAGGAGGTGCTCGCTTAGTACCTCAGTTATGTCCCACTCTTTATGACCCTATGGACTGCAGCCCATCAGGCTCCTCTGGCCATGGGATTTCCTAGGTGAGAATACCAGAGTGGGTTGCCATTTCCTCCTCCCAGGGAACTTCCCGACCCAGGAACTGAACCTGCATCTCTTGTGTCTCCTGCATTGGCAGGCAGATTCTTTACCACTGTGCCACCTGGGAAGCCTTGTTACCTTTAACTGCTAAGTAAACTCTGCTCTTGCTTCTGTCTGCCATTTTTGAAGACTTACTTAAAATCAGATTCCTTCTAATGGCAAAAGGTTATCTCAGATATGTAAATAGGTTGTATTTTAGCTGAGAAAGCATTTAAAAAATAATTTGTGATCTTTAAAACAAAACTGATGACTGCCCCTCCTAAAGGGACTATCTGGGGGGATTTGTTTTTCCATCATCACAAACCCGCCATGAGGTAGGAACCGCTGCTCAGGTAGGAACCTTGCTCTGCACACCTCAGATGTGCAACTCCAGTGTATTTTGGGTGGAGTGAAATAACCACGATGATAATTTATGACAATCTAGCATATGCATCTTGAATAATGAAACTAGAATACAGAAATTAATCCATTTCCAAAGTGATATGTTAGTGATATTTCTATTGAAAATTACCAACATTTGTTTTAAAACTGAGGTTTCTGACTGTGCACAGTTAAATAACCCTATATGGAGGGGTGGGACTAGTGCTCATGAAACCCCTTGCCTGTACGTTTCTGGTACCTTAAGATAAATATGCCAAATAGCCATAAATTGGACAAGATGGTATGTACCTTACACTAATACCGAAGATGAGATGTGGTAAAAGCACCAAGTAAGATGGTGTTTGTGGCCTGTCCACATTAGTAACAAGTCCACAATCTCAGCATATCCTTCTGGCTTCATTTCACAGCAAATAGTTGGTATACTTACCATGTGTTTCCAAGAAATGACTAAAAATTTCAGAAAATGCCCTGAAAATGTTTGGAACCAAATTAACTAACAGCATGGGACATCTAATGTGCTGAGGGGGAAAGAAATCAACCTTGGAAACATGTAAATCACAAATAGGGAATGTACACATACAGTTTTCTGAGTAGAGTTAGTGTTAGTTGCTCAACCATGTCTGACTCTTTGAGACCCCATGGATGGTAGCCTGCCAAACTCCTCTGTCCATGGGATTTTCCAGGCAAGGATACTGGAGTGGGTTGCCATTTCCTTCTCCAGGGAATCTTCGTGACCCAGAGATCAAACCTGGGTCTCCCACATCATAGGCAAATTCTTTACCGTCTGAGCCACCAGGGAAATGCCTTTCTGAGTATAGATGATCCTAAATGCTTGGATTTGAGAGGAAGATTATATTCTCAAGTAGCCTATAAATTGTTTCATTATTCTTATGGTGTAATTGACTAAATTATCTTCAAAATAGGGGAATACAACTATTTCTAATTCAGAAATCAAAGTGATTGGTTTAATAATACCATTTAAAGCAGTAATTGTGATGAATTTGAAAGAAAAAATATCTTTGTCAGCCTGAGAATTTAAAAGTCACTCTTCTAAGGGGTGTTGTTGTTCTTGTTGTTATTAAGTCGCTAAGTCCTATCCAACTCTGCGGCCCCATGGACTGTAGCCCGCCAGGTTCCTCTGTCCATGGGATTTTCCAGGCAAGAGTACTGGAGTGGGTTGCCATTTTCTACTCCAAAGGATCTTCCTGATCCGGGGATTGAAACTATGTCTCTTGTGTCTCCTGCATTGGCAGGTAGAGTCTTTTACCACGAGTGCCACAAGCGTATGTATCTTCTAATGGGCCTTTTAAATAAGTCCTGTTTCAAATTACTCACCCAGTCATGTTATTGATCACATCATCTTGAAATTATCACTGCATATTTGCTCTTCCATGGGACCTTTTACCAGCTCATCCTTTCCCTCACAAGGACATGAAGAGTAAAGTAAGCATAAACTTCATAATCTAAATAAATTATTCCTCGTATGTGCTATGATGACTTGTGTGAGCATTTCTAAGGCCATGTGGCTTAACTTTTATATTCCTTTTTACTGAAATAGAAGTCTTGAATTTACCCCAACATTCATGTACTCAGAGCATTGTTACTCAAAGTATGTTCCATGGAACCCTAGTTCTGAAAATGTCACACGGACAAAAGCACCAATAGTCAGATGAATTTTGCAAACGGGAAGTTAAGCTTTTTGTTTGCTTTGTAAGACCGAGAACTTCATGTACATTAAACTAAATGTGCGTTGTGAAGCTTCAGGTGAGGCAAAAGGGAAAATTAGAGTAAGGAGGGATTCCCAAACTTATTTGACCCCAGAGCCCTTTTTTTTTCTTTCCTGGGAAACTGTTTTCTCTGAGAAGTACTGTCTATCCCCCAAAGGGAAGGTCTCAAGTACATGGTTATCTTGAGTCAATGGTACAGACAGTTTATATTTTCCGCATCCTTCCTAGACCTTCCCAGACCCCGGCCTCTTCACCTCCATTCTCACATTTCTCCCTTTTCTATGTATGATTTCATGGACTGCCTGAGATCTTATTTTCATTCTATTATTCTAAACCAGTGCTGCTAGCACTGATACAAGAGGGTAAAACAGAAAGGCCCATTTCTAATGAACAACAAAAGAAAACCTTAGCAGCTAATTATGCAAATCTCCAGCCCAAGCTGGACCTTTTCACTGCACATTCAATAATGCCATTTTAATACCCAAACACTACAAAACAGGCGAAATCTAGAGTCATAACAGTCATGAAAAGGAGTGGTGAAGTAATTAAAGCAAGAAGGGAGTCATGACTCAAAGGTCATGTTAGCAGTTCCATTAAAACTTTAAAAATCCTGGCCAAGTAAATTAAGCCTCCCTGTGCTTCGGTGTAGCTATTTAAGAGGAAATAAAAAAGCAGGATTAATATTACTGAAAGCAGTATTATAAGCTGTCCACATATTTTCTACCTGAGAATAAAATGTTCCATTAAGTAAGTTTTAGAAGAGCAGGGCGGGTGTGCACTGTCATGGCAAAGCAGGAAGGGAAGGAAAAAAACACTCCAACAAGAAAAAGCATATTCCATAAGATTCCATGAGTCCTAGCTAACTGGAACGGTTTGGTAGGAGAATGGTGGAGGTCATCTGAAAATGACCCAAATATGAATTATATATGTAGTGTTGTTGCTGTCAAACACATGAAATAACACAGATTTCACTAATCAAGTGTTGCCTGGAGGTGCCCAAACCTCTTCATTAGAATCACCTCTTTAAAGATACTATTAACAATTCACATATATGCAAGCTCCTGTCCACGGACTTCTCAAATCAGAATAGCCAGGGTGAGTCCCTAGAATCCATCATTTCAAAACTCCTAGGTGATTTCCATGTGGGCGTGCCAAGTCACTTGAGTCATGTCTGATTATCCAGGCAAAAATACTGGAGTGGATTGCCATGCCCTCCTCCAAAAGATCTTCTGGATCCAGGGATTGAACCTGTGTCTCCTATGTCTCCTGCCTTGGCAGGTGGGTTCTTTACCACTAGTGCTGCCTGGGAAACCTCCCAGGTGATTTAGATGATGGTAAACAGTTGGGATTGACCAGATGAGAATAATTTGTAATTAGATTTCTTAATATTCCTATGTAAATAAGATGCTTGTAATGGATTCGAAGGGGCTTCCCAGGTGGCTCAGTGGTAAAGAATCCACCTGCCAATGCAGGATATGCAGGTTTGACCTCTAGGTGGAGAAGATCCCCTAGAGAAGGAAATAGCCACCCACTCCAGTATTCTTGCCTGGAAAATTCCATGGACAGAGGAGCCTGGAAGGCTACAGTCCATGGGGTTGCAAAACAGACACAACTTAGTGACTAAACAACAGCAACAAATGGATTCAGAAACAGTTTGTTCACTTAAATTTATCCTCTGAAATCTTATTAATAATGCTAAAGGCTTCCCTGATAGCTCAGTTGATAAAGAATCTGCCTGGAATGCAGGAGATCCCGGTTTGATTTCTGGGTGAGGAAGATCCACCGGAGAAGGGATAGGCTACCCACTCCAGTATTCTGGCCTGGAGAATTCCATGAACTGTATAGTCCATTGGGGTTGCAAAGAGTTGGACATGACTGAGCAACTTTCACTTTCAAATGTTTTACTAGTCTCAGTTGTTATGGATAATACAGGCATGCTTCTTATAAGACTTTGGCATGAGGTGTTTAATTTTATAAATTAAAGGCAAAAAAAAAATTCTGTCTTTCTATGGCTATGGCATTGTGAAACCAAAAACAGATTATTGTTTAATTTTTCTTCATTAGAATCAGAGGAACATAGCTAGATTCTGTTTTATTGAAAAAAATTTTATGCTGAAGCTAATGAGAAAAGTTACAGATCTAACAAGACTACGTCCAAGATTATCAGAGACAATCCCAGTTTTAGATTCTGACCCACTGTGTCATAAGATACTCACTTTGGATCATATAGACTCCCCTGATAGCTCAGCTGGTAAAGAATTCACCTGCAATGCAGGAGATCCCTCTGGATGGGGAAGATCCTCTGGAGAAGGGATAGGCTACCCACTCCAGTATTCTTGGGCTTCCCTTGTGACTCAGCTGGTAAAGAATCCACCTGTAATGTGGGAAACTTGGGTTCGACCCCTGGGTTGGGAAAATACCCTGAGGAAGGGAAAGGCTACCCACTCCAGTATTCTGGTCTGGAGTATTCCATGGACTATATAGTCCATTGGAGTTGCAAAGAGTTGGACGTGACTGAGCAACTTTCACTTTCAAATGTTTTACTAGTCTCAGTTGTTATGGATAATACAGGCATGCTTCTTATAAGACTTTGGCATGAGGTATTTAATTTTATAAATTAAAGGCAAAAAAACACATTTCTGTCTTTCTATGGCTATGGCATTGTGAAACCAAAAACAGATTATTGTTTAATTTTTCTTCATTAGAGTCAGAGGAACATAGCTAGATTCTGTTTTAGTGAAAAAATTTTTATGTTGAAGCTAATGAGAAAAGTTACAGATCTAACAAGACTACATCCAAGATTATCAGAGACGATCCCAGTTTTAGATTCTGACCCATTGCATTGTAAGACACTTGCTTTGGATGGTATGGACTCCCCCGATAGCTCAGTTGGTAAATAATTTGCCTGCAATGCAGGAGACCCTTAGTTAGATTCCTGGGTAGGGAAGATCCACTGGAGAAGGGATAGGCTACCCACTCCAGTATTCTTGGGCTTCCCTTGTGGCTCACTTGGTAAAGAATCCGCCTGCAATGTGGTAGACCTGGGTTGGGAACATCCCCTGGAGAAGAGAAAGGCTACCCACTCCAGTACTCTGGCCCCAAGAATTCCATGAACTGTATAGTCTATGGGGTTGCAAAGAGTTGGACACAACTGAGCGAATTTCACTTGGATCATATGTCTTAAAATTTAAAGATAAGAGCAGTCATTCTATTTACAGGTTTACAAAAAAAAAAATGTAACAGTATCATTAAAAAGTCTCTAACTTAGAGGAGAACTTTAAGTAAGTTTTTTTTTTTTTTTAATTAGAAAAACCTTACATAATTTTGGCATAGGTGCCAGACCACTAAAATGTCTGATACATAGTATTAACATTATTGACCATTTTACTGTGTTATCAATTTCTGTCATGACATTCATTCTCTGGTTCTTGAATAACCTCAATTTTTCTTTTATTTGAAAAAGATTTGAGGAAAATTGAAATTTTTTTTAATTGAGAAAAGGGCTATATGAGTGGTAGGCCAATGGCCGTTGTGTGTGTATTTGTGTTAAATTGTTTCAGTCGTGTCCAATTCTTTGCAACTGTATGGACTGTAGCTAGCTAGGCTCCTCTCTCAATGGGATTCTCCAGGCAAGAATACTGGAGTAGGTTGCCATATCCTTCTCCAGGGGATCTTCCCAACCCAACCAGGGATGAAACCCACATTTCTGAAGTCTCCTGCACTGGCAGGCAAGTTCTTTACCACTAGTGCCATCAGGGCACCCTCGTCTCCTTTTATTCTGGGATTTACCTTTATCCTGTTGGTCCCCATGCTATATAGCACTTCAATCTCTGTTAAGTCGTACTGATTCACATTTACTGTTGTGAGCATACATGGCCAGCGATCTGACGAGGACATTGTGGAAAAGGCCCCTTTAGAAATACCACTATGTCTGAACTGTGTAGTCTCTCTCTGAAATGTAATCTAGGCTTCTTCCCAGTACTCTGAGCCAAAGAAACCATATGGCTTCCTCACTGCCATCATCTGAGCCATTCTATTCCCAATACAGTACCTGCCTTGAAGCACTGCACTCCATTGAAATTGTGCACCTATCAGACTGATGGGTGCATTTGATGGTCAGTCCTGATTGACCACACCTGGAACTGTTCTTCTGGAACAGGAGTAGAAATAAAACCCTCAGTGGGTGGAGGAAAATCCTGTCTTTTCTATTCCTATTCTGCAATGTTGGAAATTCCTATTTTGCATAATAAAACTCAATACTACTTTGCTTTAAAAAAAAACATCTTTTGGAAACTCATTTAACCTAATGAATGACTTCTTTATCTACAGATTTCTCAAAGGATAGCTCTATTTCCTGTTCTCTGCAAGGAGAAAATGAATGCCTTATTACATTCCTACTTACTACAGATAATGAAGGGAAAACCGTCATTCACAGCATCAATGAGAAAGGTGGGTGGCTTGCCTTCCCTTGTCAGTGATAAGAGATACTACATGGGAAAGGAGAAAACAACCAGAACGATACTCTGGGTAGCTTGCCAGGAAAGACATTTCCAAATTTTTGATTTCCCAATGACTGAAAGATACCTATTGAAAGGTTTGGTATGTTCCAATGTCTCTTATTAAGACCAAATACAAAAGAAGTGTTCCAATCCAAAAAGGTGGCTGATGAATTGTAGAAAGGTGGACCAATTAAATGTCAGTGAAAGGTATGGTTTTAGGAAAGACTAACAGGGAAGAGGAATACAACAGTCTAAGAGAACAAGCTTTGAATCAGGCAAACCCTGGGCTCAGATCCTGCTCCACCACTTCATTGACGATTTGGAAGATACTTGCTCTGCATGTTTCTATTTCCTCATCTGTAAAATGGGAAAAACAACAGTACTTTCTTCTAAGGGTTGAGTCAAGGATTCAGTGGAAAAAATGCATGTAAAACATTTCTAGTTAATAACTTACCCAATGGGTCGTTAAATGACAGCTGAGTCAGAAAAGGCAAGACAAAGAAGGAAGGAAGTAATCTCTAAAGGAAGTCAGAGTCTATTGCTTCTTCTGAGTTTTCCTCCGCACCAATTCATGGAGTCAGCTTCATTTTCAGTGAAGGGGAGAGAGAGAAGCTTATAGCCAGGAGAGAAGAAAATAGTGAGAAAAGCACATTTATTGAGACATTCTTAAGTTTTAGTGAGTTTCACCTG
>NW_011495014.1:9125075-9133845 GCF_000754665.1 Bison bison bison
CCTGTGAGCTTAGATTGAATGCTGCTTCTGTCTTCCATCCACTGGAGAATTCAGAGGCAAGTTCTTTAATACCTTTAGACAGTTCTCATTAACTCCTGCTGCAGATGTAATGAGCTTTCTGCTAACTTTTTGCCAATACTTTTAAGCCTGAAATAGAAAGTTTAATACAGTAGAAAAATTTAGAATTTAAAATCTATAATTTAAAACATTCTAGAAAAACTAGACTGGAATAATAGACCCATTGACAGACATCCAGAACTTTACTGAGCGTTTTTAAAAGAACATGAGAACAAAGACAGAATAAGACTCAGATAAAACAATTAGACACTCCCTATGAGGGAGAAGAGGAGGAGGAAAAGGAATCAAATGCCCAGTCTCTCATTTTATCTTTGAATATTCACAAGGAGAATTTTCTCATAATGTTAAAAGGCAACCTTTTGCTTGATCTGGGCACTACTTTATTAGTCTTAAACTTTGCTATTTAATTCAACATCTCCCTTGGAGTAAACAGACCACTCAGGTGGTGGGTGTTTAAGAATACTCAGACATTCCACATGTCCTGGCTGAGAGCAGAAGTGCAGTCTTGGCTCCTCAGTGACCCCACACTTGCTAATTTGATAGTGACAGTTGTATGCTGAAAGCGGAATTATCAACAAATTAAGTGATTTCTTGATAGTCTCTTTCCTGAAAACTCTGAGGACTTCCTATTCATAATGAGGTATCAACTAATTGGCATATTAACTTAGACTTACTGTGTCTAAATCAAGTTCAAATTTAAGATTTCAAAGAAATGCTAGAGTTTTTATGGGTAACACTTCTATAATATTGGCGGCATTAATAGGACTGAACCTCTATCTAAACCTCTATCTAGTGAGAAAAGCACTTTTATTGAGGTGTTCTTAAGTTTTAGTGAGTTTCACCTGGGGAGCTTGTTAGACTGCCTGTGTCCTGAGTCAGCAGGCCAGATATGGCCCAGGACTCTGCATTTTAACACTTCTCCAGGTGACTCTATACAGCTGGCTTCTAGACCTCTTCCGGGTGACTCTAACCCTCACAGGCCTGTTTGACTGCCTGCCTGTCTGTCTGCGCACAGGTGCCTCACCTTTTCTGTCTTCAGTTAATGATGTGCCCCGAAACCTTTGCAGTAGAAACGACAGCTGCATGAACTCAGACCTCTCTGGCTCTTGTCATCAGCCTCCTCCGCTTTCCCCCAAAAGCCTGGAGCCCAACTTCTGGCCCAGAAAATAGCAGCAAGGCAGGCTAGAAGGCTGAGGTGTTTTGTTGTGTGTGCTGGTCTATCAATGGGCTGACAAAGCGTTAAGTCCTGAATGTGAACCCAACAGTACCAAACTGCCATCACTTAAGAGTGTGAAAAGCAATGACACCATTATCAAGAAGTTCAAAACACTATGAACTTACCAAGAAAACAAGATTAGAAAAGTACCACATTGCAGTGCTAAGGGTCAGGGAGAGGTAGAGGTCAGCACAATGCAAGATACAAGTGTCTGATGGTGACCTTGCCGCTCAGGTGGGCAGAGCACTCCTGGAGACTTGCTCTTGAATAGCTCCCGTGAATCAGCTTCTTTGAAATGCATACATATTGTCTACGGCCATACCACCCTGAACACACCCGATCTCGTCTGAAATGCGTACATAAAGGGCACTGTAGAGGCCATTAGTTAAGGAAATTTAAGGTGATTCCTGCTGTACCAAGAAGAAATACTTTATAGTACAAACACCTGCCTCCTCGTTATCTGTTTTCTAAAGGCAAATTCTTTACCTCCACCCCTGCTCTCTGTGACCATGGTAATGGCTTTAACTAGTTCTCCTGAAGTCAAAGCCGCTCCTTATACTGTTAACTCCATTGGAAAAGCAAGTTTCAAACAAAAATGAAACTTTCCAGAATAGATTCTGTCTTTAATAGATTTTGTATCTAGTTGATTTCTTTCTTTTTTTTTCTTTTGTGAAACTTGCCTTTGGTTGCTAAATGCTTCCTCATTACTGAACTGTTGGATTTTTTTCTTTTATCCACACAATAGGAGTGGCACATCAACATGCCATCTTTCAGAGAAGCCCTCAGCTGCCCTGATGTCTTTTTATTAAGGCTTTTTATTCCCCCTCTGCTTTTGTAGCAGGAAAAAGTGAGGGGGAAATGACCTCCCTAAGGTTTAACAGGAGTCTCCTGACAGCTTGAAGGATGCTCCTTTCCTGGTAAATGTTCCCAGATAGATCAGAGCTTCTGGGGGCCCTGGAGTCTGTTGTCCCCTCTCACAGCTATAAGACCAGAGAGCCAGCTGGAGGCACCCAGAGAAAAGAGGCAAAATGAGAGAGGAGGATGTGAAGGTTAAGGAGTCCCAGGGTTCTCCAGCCAAATAGAAAAAGATAGCCAAGTGAAGAGTCACCATCAGTGTGTGTGTGAATGTAGGGAGATCTTCACTCATCTATTTTCCAGAGAAACTTTCAGCGGACAAGAGCCGCATCCATGAGAACGGCAATGAATGGCAGCTGGGGAGGCTTCCTGGCATGGATATGAGTGTGGATCTGACACCCACAGGTTTCACCTTGGAGATTCCAAGCCTTGAGGTCTTGAGGATAGAGAGGGAGAAGGGTGCCTTTGTTGTAACACTACTACTATTACTGCTACTAACAATAACGGCAGCTGTCATTAATATCGAGCCCTTATTAATACCTGCCAGGTGTTATTCTATATGTTTTACATGTATTGATTTAACATTCTCAACAACCATATAAAGCAGGTATTGCTATTATGTCCATCTTTTGGGTAAGGAAATTGAGATGTTAATAATTTGCTAGGTCCTGCAGCAATTAAATCCTAGCGCTGGTTGGGATCTCTGGCAGTCTGGCCGGGCGCCCGAGCTCTTAACTACTGTGCTCTACTGCCTCCCACTGGCTGAGTGAGCATAAAATGAAATCTGAATCCCCAGATTCAGAGAGCACTCTCTCATAGAAATATGCAAACACATTGTATTGTTAAATTTTCTAGTTAACCTTTGTGTAATTTTTAACTAGAGGATAGTTGCTTTACAGTGTTGTGTTGCTTTCTGCCATACAACAACATGAATCAGCCATAATTTTATCTATATCCCCTCCCTCTTGGAGCCATCCTCCTGCCTCCCATAAAAAGTATACAATAAATTAATTTTAATAGTATGTTTTATTTAATCCATTACATCCAAAATCTTATGTCAATGTACAGTCAATATAAAATTGGTAATGAGATATTGTACTTTTTTTTCTTATCGAGTTTCCAAAATCACTGTGTATTTCACACTTAACACAAAGCCTAATTCTGAAAAATCACATTTCTAGTGACTATTGAGCTATAGCCATATGTGACTGGGCTACCAGATTGGCAGCATTAGAAACTCAGCACCTTAGAATTAGGTGCCGCACTGACCTGGACTCAACAGACAAGCTGGATGGTGCACAGTGATAGAGAAAACCTTTCCTCCTGCCTACAACATGTCTTCAGCATGAGCATCTCAAGAGATACTAAAGAGAGTATAGAACGTAGAGATTTCTTCTGTGTAATACCTGCTCTGGAGGCTGGGCCAAAATCCTTGCTTGAGAAATGTTTAATTTCCAGTGACTCTAAATTCTTAAAATGATTATCTCCACCAGGCCATGCCCGTTCCTCCTATATTTATTGCCTACCAGAGAGCCCTCCTAATTCATGTTCTAGCTGCAGGGTCTCAGCGAGCTTCGTTTTGCTTCGAGCAAGAACGTTCTATGCCCCACCCCAGACATTTCATAGTCAAAGATGTAGCCAGTATATATGCTCACGGACACAGGCCTGCCACTTTCTTTTCAGGAGTGTTGCTAACCTATTAGAAGCGGCCATGGTTCATTTGCTATTCTAGAAACCGTCTTTAGATCTTCATACTGTAGTAGCTATTTCATTAACTCCTCTACTTATTTCTGCCTAATCACCTTACATGGCTTTTTGGCTAAAGAACAAAACTGTGTAAAGCCAGGCGTCATGCTGTTAGAGGGTCATTAGTCCTGCTCAAATTCAGATCAGCTATAGATCTTACCTTGAAAGCAGCATGACTCGCCCTGTGTGTATAACTCTCCTTATTAAATATCTAAAAGCAATAAGAGTTAGGATAAACTAAGCATGGTTCATTTCCTCCCGAGATACCATGAATTTGCCTCATTCTTGCAGAGGGAGGCAGATATTTAATGATAACTTTTATGGGGGATTTTTTTCCCATGATAGCAAAGGGAGAGCTTAATTATAATGCTTCATTAAGAAATGTATCATCTCCCAGGCATATTGCAAGTATTATTAGTCATTCTGCTGTCAATGAGAGAAGGTACTGTATAATTACAAAATTGTATTAATATCATCAATAGAGTCAAAATAACATTTCCTAGAATGTTCAAGTAGAAAGGACTATACAGAACACCTGATTTCTCAAACTTCCCTGGAGATAAGAATCACTTGGGATATTTTAATAATAAAGAGTCTGTGGCTCCATCCAAACCAACTGAATCAGAATCTCAGGGGATGGGTCTAGGAATTTCAGAGGTGGGTTTAATAAGCATGAGCACCTGGGCTTAATCTTATCAGGAAGTTAAGGGAACACTGAAGCCCCAGACCTTGGTTTTACAGACGAGGGCACTGGGGCTCAGAGAGATAGAGAGACTTAATGGATTTCAGACAGCTACTGTCCATCAGATAGGAATGGAACCCACCTCTCCTGAACCCAATTCAGGAATTTTCCAAGACACCAGGGCACTGCATTAGAGTGAAAATAAAACTGAAAATCATGATTATTTTCTGTCTATATATTTTAAAAGGAAGAACAAGTAGTATACTTCAAGTGGGTAGGTTGTATTTAATTTTGAGTGTAATCTCCTATACGATTCAAGAAAATCCAGGAAAAAGTGTATGTGTGTGTACACATTCCGTTTCTAGTTTGTCTTATATTCAGAAAAGGTCATTTTTAGTAAACTACAGTCTTTTCACTGATCCATTAAATACTCCATGTGTATTAATTGTCACTCTTTTGAATTTTAATTCTTTTTGAGTCAGTCGTTCAAGTATATATCCATTTGCTTTGAATAATCAAGTTCTTACTTTATCTTCTGTTTTCTTTGAAGAACTTGGGCTATCCTTCAACAAGTAACTCGTTTTTTAAAATTCAGCAAAACAAAAGAGATTATTATTTTTCCTCTACTGGAGAAAAATTATGGTTTGAAAATTTAATGAGACATGTTTTCTCTACATCAGAACATTAATTGAACAATCTCCTTAATACAATTTTCTTTGTTTCCACAGACTGTCCAAAACCTCCAAATATTCCCATGATCATGTTGGGGGTTTCGCTGGCTATTCTTCTTATTGGAGTCGTCCTGCTGTGCATTTGGAAGCTCCTGGTGTCTTTTCATGATAGGAAAGAAGTTGCCAAGTTTGAAGCAGAAAGGTCAAAGGCCAAGTGGCAAACGGTATGCGCACACCTGGGGGCTGGCTGCTCCTTGTCCTGAGGAGAAGAAGGGGTGTTGGATTTCTTCTGCACTAAGAGTTAAACTGTCACATTCTTTCTCTGCTCCTCTCACCACGTCCCCAACAGCTGGTTTCTGTTCTGCTTTGGGGACAAAGGGACCTCTGTCCATTATCTGGATCTCAGTCCTCACTCATAGCATTCATTTGTCTCTCATTGCAATGAAGACTTCCCCTACTCTGAAGAGTCTCATGAAACTCCTTATACTGTGAGCTACTTTGGAACATCAAGGCAACACATTTTATTCTTTCCCACCAGAAGGTTCCTGCAGGCCCCATTTGACAAGCATACATGCTACATCTAAACATTTCCATAAATCGGCTGTTAGAGCTAATGGAATAATGTTCAGGAGTAGTATGACAGTTCATGCCAATTTCCATGGAAATACTCATTACTCATAATAGGTTAAAAAAGTAAGACAAAAAGACTTTCAAAATACCATCCAGTTAGCTTTTCTGAATAGCATCCATTTTAAACAGCTACCTGAAAAAAAAAAACAAAAAACCTCCAAACTATCGACTTTTAAATATATGTACTCAATAGATATAATTTATGTGTCTTCTCTTCACAGTGGGCAAACACAAAACAGGACTCCAATTTTCTGTGTTTCTTTTCCACAGGAGAGATAATTACATTTCTAGAGGCCCATAGAAACAATTTCATGGTTTTAATTTCATCTCTCTCTCTCTAATGGTGTGTCCAGCTATCTGATAGCAATTATCTTACATTGCGATTCTTAAAACCATGATATGACTGGAGAAAATACAGGCAAATGCAATGCTCCTTTGGGTTCATCTCCCCAAATAATTGATGTTAACACTTTTTTCTCTAGTTCTATAATGATATCTTCCGTACCTAAAGCAAATGGAATTTTCTGTTTTAGGTACATTTATCTTAATAAGGGATGTTATATCTTATGCAGTTATTTTGAAATAAATATAATATATGGTGCAGGGCAACAGACCATGAAAATTTTTATCTACTTTATCTTCCCATTAAAAATACCTTTAGACACAACAACCAAATGCAATGTATGGATCTTGTTTAGATCTTGATTTGAGCACTCTAACTAATATATATTTTTCGACAACTGGAAAAAAGTATAGACCTGGGCATTAGACTGATAGCAAGAAATTATGGTTAATTCAGTTAGGTAGGATAATGGCATGAGGCTTTGATAGAAAATAATTAAGGTTTACAGTAAAAAGGAAGTGAAAACTGGGTTTCCCCTTAAATAATTCAGCCAAAAGAGAGAGAGAGGAATAGTTGAAGTAACTGTGGCAAAATCTTGATAACTCCTGAATCTGGGTGATGGGTCTACAGAGGTTCACGATATGACTTTCCTCTTCTTTTGTGTATGTGTGGACTTTTCCTAATTAAACAAAGTCCTTAGTAATGTAAAGTGAGGATTTGCATGAAGATACAATGTTTCTATCTCTAATGAGGTAAAAATGTAACCTGACAAGTTCGGTGACTTAGAACCCAGTACTATGAAGCCAAAGTATTGGAGCAATTACCTTCACCTGTCTCCCTGGCCATAAATGTTGCTTTTAACTCTCTGCTGCTGCTGCCAAGTCACTTCAGTCGTGTCCGACTCTGTGCGACCCCATAGACGGCAGCCTACCAGGTTCCATCGTCCCTGGGATTCTCCAGGCAAGAACACTGGAGTGGGTTTTTAACTCTCACCAACTGTCAAGAAAATGGCTGGAAGGGGTCAGAAGGCAACCAGGTTAAACAATGTGATTAGTGTGTTCATGTCAATCTCAAACCCCCAATCCATCCCTTACCCACCCAGCCCATTTCCCGGGTAAACATAGGTTCATACACACTACTATTGCAAAACAGGTAACCAAAAAGGACCTACTGCATATAGCACAGGGAACTTGATTCAGTATTCCATAATAAACTAAATTGGAAAAATTTTTGGAAAAGAAGCAAACAAGAATGTGATTAAGTTAGTACAAAATGCAATAGCAGAAGTTAGTTGAAAGACCACGAGCCCTAAGCAGTAGTCTTGAGTCTCCCATTTTTGAATGTAAGAAAATTGAGGCTCAGAAAGGATAAGAGATTTCCCAAATTGTTGCTTTATGATGGAGCTGAAATCCTAATTGCAGCCTTTTCTTCCAAGCAAGCCTTGACCCTCCTAGAAATAATAGGCAGGTGTTCTGAAAACAAGCACTCAGGCAATTATATGATGTGTATCTACTAACCAGCACTTTTTCATGTTCTCCTACAAAGGCATGAATCCTGACAAATGATTAATATCTTTAAAATAACATTTTAATTAACAGTTAATTTCCCCCAAAACATGAATTGTTTTCCCTCAGGATGTAGAACATGACTGAAATTCAAATGCTGAATTTTTGTTGTCTCTTCACCGAAAGTAGAATTAAAATATGCATTAAACAGATAAAAGCATAAATGAAAAATATTATTCCCTGTTAAATTGAGTTTCTTTGAATAACAAATGTTTGATGTTCTTGACTAGATAATAACTGGGTCATAATTATTCACTTGGATGCAAAAGAGATTTAATTCAAATTATTCAATTCAAATTTCACTAATATGTCCTATTGGAAAAAAAAAAGAATGCTGCTCAGTGCATCCATTTTGGGGTTTTTTGATTTGATTTTGTTTTTATCTAAAACCTTTTTCCTCTTGAAGAACTGAATTTGGTCTTCAAACCCAGGGGATCTCCAGGGACAACAGTGGGATCTTCCGACCCCTAGGCCCCCATTAGACTGTAAAGGTGATAGAGCTCTGGATAAGAAAGAGCTTTGTTCTTGCCTCCTGAAACATTTCATTCATCAACTATAAAGAAAGGTTACCTCTTATTACACTTTTAGAAATACCACCCCCCCCCCATTCCATAGTCTTTATGAAAACACAAAGGGAAGATATTTAAATCCATTTTTGATTAGACATTTTTTCCTAGGATGACAAGTCATTAACTAAAGGCAAAAAACGTTCAGTCTGACATTCGTTACAGTCATGGATTGATTTTGCACTGTGCCAAGCAAATCAGGGCTACATTTGGCAGTTAGGCAGTCATTAGGGCAGCTGTGGGTCATGACAGAGAGCTTTCTTATTACCACTTTTTCAAGCTCAAAAAATGTGCCATTGCATTTGTAAAATCCACAGCCTAAATTAGCACCACCCAGAACTCCTGGGAGAGTCAGCCTAGTGACAACAGACGGTTGGAGGAAACCTGACCTTGTTTAAACAGTGCAGGAGGGCAGATC
>NW_011495014.1:9133945-9151481 GCF_000754665.1 Bison bison bison
CGGGGAAGGAGGGCAGACCCCCCCGAAATGGAGCCAGACGCAAGCGTGTGTCTCAGCTGGAAATCCTAGGCAGAGAGGCTGCCGCTGGCATGGCACTAAGGGAGGCAGTGCTGGACATCACCCCACTTTCTCCTGCCAGCAGCATTTCATTTGAGCTCATTCTTCTGAGTTCTGATCACCAGCTGAGGCCAGGAAAAACTCTACTGGCCTGCATCAGATGTACTTGCTTTTACCCTAGCTTTAAGCTTCTACCTTACCTTCCTACTATGTTGGCATCTGCTTCATCCACCACCTCTGTTAGCATGCCCAGACCCTATGACTACCTTTGTAAGAACCACCTCCCCGCCCGCCAAATATTGTAAGCTTTAATAAACAAAGTTGCTTCAAAACACAGAAAGAAAACTGCACAATCAAAATGAAACATTCAACAAAATATCTGCCAAATAGCATTGTGTATCCAGTCAATTGCAACTCAAGTCACCTCCTTTGTTGTGCATATCAGCTGTGTTTAGTGTGAGATGTGGGATGCCTGACGTGATCTGGGATGGGATCCACAAAAGAGCTCCTAGTCTTACAAAGCTCTGCCCGTGGCCCTACTCACAGCTTGTTTCCTCTTACTCAGTGTCTGGTTTCCTAAGTCCCTCAATTCCTCCAGGTCAGTGCCACACCCATTACTCCCAGCCTTCACATCTCATTTTTTCCCATCTTTCCTCTTCAGTCGAGTCCCTTATTCTTCTGTACCCAACTTAAACTTCAGTTCAGTTCAGTTCAGTCGCTCAGTCGTGTCCGACTCTTTGCGACCCCATGAATCGCAGCACGCCAGGCCTCCCTGTCCATCACCAACTCCCAGAGTTCACTCAGACTCATGTCCCTCGAGTTGGTGATGCCATCCAGCCATCTCATCCTCTGTCATCCCCTTCTCCTCCTGCCCCCAATTCCTCCCAGCATCAGAGTCTTTTCCAATGAGTCAACTCTTCGCATGAGGTGGCCAAAGTACTGGAGTTTCAGCTTTAGCATCAGTCCTTCCAAAGAACACCCAGGACTGATCTCCTTTAGAATGGACTGGACTTACTAGTTTGCAATTAAATTAATCTCTTAAATTTAATAGAATTCCACACATGAATTTTGTTTGTGAACAAGACTCTGCTTGCATCTAAGACATCCATCAGCCATACACCCTCCAAATCTCGAGTTCTTATTGCAGTAGGACTAAGGACTGGAGAGTCCTCATGATTATCCAAGCTGACCTTAGGAGTAGAAGCAATATAGTGACTTGGCCTTCACTCATCACCCACCACCAGGGAGCCTCTTCTGTATTTGCCGTCATCACTGAGATAGCATCTCTCTGCAGAGGCACATGGACAAAGGTAACATGTTGCTCAATCAGAGGTAGGCCCCTGGCTCTGGGCAACACAGAAACAGGTGCAGGTGTGACTCCTCTTCACTACGAAGATACTGCAGTGCATCCAAGGGAAACAAGAGGGAGAGGCCAGAGAATGCTTTTCAATTGAATTCAGTTCTTCTGAGAGCTGAGAGAAATGTACTGAGAAAGCAAATACAATTACTTTGTTTTGTTTTGTTTTCTCAAATCTATGCCTATAAAATGCTACCATCTCTGCCATTCAGGGGATAAGGAGATCAAAGTATGATAATTTGGAGGGTCAGAGGTGGCACCCAGACTTCATACATACTCAAAAATGGGCTTGGAAATACTGTGCCAAATCCCAAAGCCCAGAAGTGGGGCGTATCTTTAGCACCCTATCCAGGACCTTCAAAAAAGGAAATTCCAAATGCAAAGAAGTTGTATGTAAGTAGGTCTGATGCTGAAGCTGAAACTCCAATACTTTGGCCACCTGATGGGAAGAACTGACTCACTGGAAAAGACCCTGGTGCTGGGAAAGACTGAAGGCAAGAGGAGAAGGGGACGACAGAGGATAGTTGGATGGCGTCAGCGACTTAATGAACATGAGTTTGAGCAAACTCTGGGAGTTGGTGATGGACAGGGAAACCTGGCGTGCTGCAGTCCATGGGGTCACAAAGAGTCAGACATGACTGAGTGACTGAATTGAACTGATGAGAAGAAGCAGCGTTTTTTGAGCACTTACTATGTGCCAGGTACCTGCTGAAGTACGGTCCTCATGGACCAGGTGGGCACTTTGGTAATCCCTCTTATGGATGAGAATGCCAAGGTTCAGAACTGCTTAAGTAAGGTTACATGGTAGAGCTGGGTTAGAACCCAGGCTCTCTGAAGCCAAAGTCTGCATGCCCAACCTTGGGGAATGGGAGGGAAGGAAATGTTCCTTATCCAGACATCTCGTGCCTGCATGGAACAATGAAACTGAAGGAGAGAAATTGGAGGCTCAGGTTGAGCATTTATTCAAACACCTAGAGAGCTTTGGGCTGTCTGGTCCCAGTGATGGCACCTAGGAACACATCTACAATCCAGACAGAGCAATTGAATTATCCAGGCTTTGCACACAACCATTCTACTGCCCTGGGGGCAACGCTGTTTTGCCCAATCCTCCTGGGGACCAGTACTCTGTCATAAGCCTGGCATCCCACATACCCGTCTCTTGTGACTCTCTCCTTTCCACACTGTTATTCTTTAGCAAGGGAAAGCCACCCAATTCTTTTTACTATCTACTAGCAGGTGTTTGCTGTCCCAAGAAGCTAGTTGTAACTCCTTCTGAATTTTGGTCTCATTTTAGCAAGATTATTTGTGCCCTAGTTTGATGCTTCTCACCATCTCAATGCATTTCTTAAAGGTGGATACTTTTCTTTCTTTTTACCATTTTATTTTGTATTGGATTGTAGGAGATTAACAATGTTGGGATAGCTTTAGGTGCACAGCAAAGGAACTCAGCCATGCATATACATAGATCCATTCTCCCTCAAGCCCCTTCCCATTCAGGCTGTTACATGACCTTGAACAGAGTTCCCTGTGCTATACAGTAGGTCCTTGTTGGTTATCCATTTTAAGTATAGCAGTGTATGTGTGCCCATCCCTAACTCCGGACTATCCCTTACCCCAACCCTCCCCCCAGTAACCATAAATTGGTTCTTTAAGTCTGTGAGTCTGTTTCTGTTTTGTAAATAAGTTCATTTGTATCATTTCTTCTTAGATTCAGCACATAAGGGACATCATAGGATATTTCTCCTTCTCTGACTTCACTCAGTGTGTTTGTCATTCATCTTTGTATGCTTCTACCAGTTCACTTTTCCCGTCTTCATCTTTCCCATTTTATTTTGGGTCACCTGTTGGTTCATTCTGTTCATTTGATCAATTCTGAGTGCCTGCTGTGGGCTAGTTGAACTGTTTTCAGCTCTGGTGAAACAGCAGCGAACAAAGCAGCCATTTTTTGTTCCATGTGCATTTCCAAAAATCCATGATTTACTGCATTTCCAAAAAGGGTAAGATTCTTAGGATACAAAATTATTTTTTCATAATAAAAAACAATAAAGTATATATTGTTAAATGCTAAAAGTATGAAATATCAAATTAATCAAAATTATTCACATATCTTCCAAGATTAAGCCTAACTTTCTTTTTCCAATCTGTAATGTACACTGAAATTATTTAGATATATTAAAACTGTGTAGTAACAAAATATACATACTTTCATTTGGACCTTTTTTTTTTCTTTTTTAGGGAACCAATCCACTGTACAGAGGCTCCACCAGTACCTTTAAAAATGTAACCTATAAACACAAGGAAAAACAAAAGGTTGATCTTTCCACGGATGGATAGAACTACTTTATGCACAGACAAATTTTGTTTCACTGATATAAAATGTTATTGCACTATTTAATTTTTCTCTCTTTGTTGTTTTAAGATTGGTTTAAGATAATAATAGGTCATTTGGAGATCAGTCATTTTCTGCGTGAAGGTTAGAGACAATGTTGACAGTTTCGAAATAATCAAGAAGAGAGATATCCTTAGCAAAGGGGTGACTTTGGGGATCATTTCAAAAATACTAACTCTGTTCCATTAATGCCTCAAAAAATCATCAAAATGATTCATGAAGGCCTGATTTGCATTTGAAAAATGTTTGAAATTAGAATCTCATTTGTTACAGAAATACAGCTACCTGAAGTCTGTCTCAGCAAAGTCACAAAGTCCATATGCCACATTATATAGTCAAATTTGCCAACGAATTCTAAACTTTTAGTAAATCTGCCCTTTCCTAAAGGAAGGTTTTTTTCTTAACCAATGAAAAAAATGGGATACTGACTTTTACTTAAGCTATAGGATGTAATTCTCCTAAAGATGCTCCTCATGTAAGAATGAAAATGAAGTATTAATAATTTCTACAGATTTGAATGTCCCTAAAAGTCAATTTTTTTTGTTTTACAGATGAAGAAAAAGTAATTTATAGATTAGGAAGTCACCAGTAAAACACAAAAATAACAGGCCTATCGTTAGGTTATGTTTAATGACCTGAAAAATAAACTTCTACATTCAGTTTCCCGATTGACCCTGCGTTTTCAGACTATTACTCCTTCTGTATTTCTCAACCCATTTAACTCAGTTTCACAGTCATGTAAACCCTGTAAATTTCATATGAAAGTTTTAATTTCTTGTCAAAAATTTTAAATAGTGAGATAGCTTATTCAAATTGAGCTCCAATAACACAAAAGGACCATGCATTAAACAGAATAAAATTTTTAATGGTTTTAAACCAAACGCATCATGAATACACAAGTCTCCTGTGAGTAATAGGCTTACTTAAATCTGTATTCTTTTTCCATTTGCATAACCTGGCTTGCATATTTCAGTTGCATATGGTGAATATGCTACTTGAAAAAGTTGGATTTTACTTGCAAAATACATGTGGGTAATTAGGGATCCACAGGTTAATTGAAGAGATGAACTCCGTAGAATATTATTCCTTATAGTTAATATTGCTTCACACAGCACTTTCATCTCATTGATCCTCGGAAGGAAACTAAGCCTCAGAGAGTGGGTGGAACTGGTCTGGAATTGAGATCTTCTAGCTCCAAGCTGCTGCTTCTTTCCGCAGTGTGAGACTGACTCTTATCAGTGAAATGATACAAAGATTTTGTTAGTTAAGTGATAATTGCCATTTGTTTGAAAATGTAGTGGCTAGACAAATAGCACTTAAACTACTGGAATATAGATGAGGTCTTGTACTTTCGTGCAATGTTTATTACCTTTGAGAAAATTGTAATGTGAAGCCTTTTACTAGGTGGGTAGTTCATTAGGTAATGGAGGCTTCGTGTTTATCCACTGAACTGGCACAGAATAACCCATGATAAGTCTCTTCAATTCTGTCAGAGAGTTTGGTACACAATTTGATCACTTAGAGACTTATTTTTTTCAGGTTTCTAAATAACTCAGGTAAATTAGACACTTGGGGAGTATGCAGTTATACTAAAAGAATTACTAAACAATCATTTGGGAAACCTGAAGGGCTGATGTACCCATGTGTTCCTGACTGAAGCCCAGGGTTGGTGGGAAATCTCAAGCAATAAGGAAGTTGCAATTCCAATGACACAATGGCGGTATTCATCTCTACGTGTGATATTTTTGTATTACTACTAGAATGGGATTTTAGGATATATAAATTTCCTTTGTGTGTATATTGGGGAAGGTAGAAAAAAATCTGCTATTTCTCTGCATCCTGTTTTGATCCAAGGCTGGACCTTGAAAAGGTCAAAACATTAACAGTAGTACTTCTGTTCACTGAAGAGTTATGTTACATGAAGATACAGTGGTTGTTTTTTGTAAGTTGCTTTATTGTATTTTGCATTGACATAAATAAACATCATAATTTAAACAATGAACCTTAGATGAATGATGATTCCTTTTATTTACCTGGCACAAAACCCTCTTTTTGGATTTCTGTATCCCTGGGTGACCTGTTCTGACTGCTTTGCTGGTCTCAGCCAAGGAGAAGAGTAGAAAAAGGTAGCCACTGAAGGCAGGAGACAGCAGGTTGTCAGCTGTAATTTGCTGCAAGTTTACAATACTGACATCACGAGGTTTTTAAGCAGGTCTGGACATTACCCCATATTGTGTAAAATCAAGTTCTTTAGGGTAAGTGTTTGTGCTGAATTGTGATTCTCGCCCCAAAATTCACAATCTGAAATCTTAATCAGAATATGGCTGCATTTGGAGCTAAGAAATTTAAAGAGGTGAGTTAAAATGAGGTCACTCTAATCTGATATGATTGGTGTCCTTATAAGAAGAGATTGGGTCACACAGATGCACAAAGAGAAGACCATGTAAAGACAAGGGGAAAGTGAAGTCGCTCAGTCGTGTCCTACTCTGCGACCCCTTGGACCACCAGGTTCCTCCGTCCATGGGATTTTCCAGGCAAGAATATTGGAGTGGGTTACCATTCCCTTCTCCAGGAGATCTTCCTGACCCAGGGATTGAACCCAGGTCTCCCGCATTGTAGGCAGACGCTTTACCATCTGAGCCACATGGCAATCAGGAGAGAGGCCTTGGAAGAACCTGCCAACAGCTTGGTCTTGAACTTCTAGCCTCCAGAATTGTGAGAAAATAAATGTCTTCTCTTTAGGCTCCCCAGTCTGTGATACTTTGTTACGGCAGCCCCAGCAAACTAACAGTGAGGTAGTGCTGTCTTCCTGAGCATCCATCTGAGACTTCATGGTGTGATGCTTATTTTCCAAATCAGAAAAATTAAGCAGAGAGAGACCAAATGCTCACAAAGGAAGTCAGCTTAGAAAAAGTCCTTTCTCTCAGAAAAAAGACCCCTTCTTTACAAAAAGACAGGGGAACTCAAGTTAAGCATGCTAATATTCAGAAACAAAATGCTTCTTGTAGACTAAAGGCCAGATGTCTGGAAATCTGGAAACTGTTCCCATTTTGAATAGTCCTGAGAAAGTCACTTTTCTGCTTAGTTTTTCCATCTGTAGAATGGTAGCAGTGCCTGTCTCTTCTAGCACCTGTAACAATCTCTGATACATAGTAGGGGCTCAATGAACTCATTCAATCAGTTTTGTTGAGTACCTAATGTATGCCAGACATATTTCTTATGATTATGGATTCAGCAATGAACAAAATAACCAGTCTCCATGATCCCAAGTCAGGAAGAAGAAAACAAACAAATAAATATACACTATCAGGCTACTGGATCCAGTTTATACACATCCCAGATCTACCTGGCTCTACCTGGCCCCCCAAGTCTAAGCTGAGAGTCGCCCCAGCACCAACCCACACAGTCCTCTTGGGGGTAGAGCCTCAGCTTCCCACTAACTCACCAGGGGTCAAGGGCCACAGCAAATCTTGTGCCCAAGTCCATAGTGGCAGCCGGACCTGGGAGAGAAAACAGCAACATTAAAAGAAGAATGCAATAATTGGTCAATCTGAACTGAGCTGTTAAGGGGAAGGGAGAGAGCATGCTTTCCCAGCTGGGTTTGAGGAAGAGGCAGGAAATTTGGGGAAAGAGAGACAAAAAAGTCTTTGTGGAAAGCGACTATGTCTGGGCAATATTGAGAATGAGGTACATGGGGGTGGGAGCAGTTGGATATTCTTTTTTAATTGGAGGAAAATTGCTTTATACAGTAGTGTCGGTTTCTGCCATGCAACAACCTTTAAACATATTCGTCATTTTGGGCCTGCTGCTCTCTTGATGAAGGCAGCCTGCAGGGCTCCAAGGCAGGAGCAAGAAGGCCCAGCTCCATGAGAACCTCAGCAGAGTCTGCATGGTACGTTAATCTGGCCCATGTTTCCCCTTGTCAACACCAGAAACAATCATGCCCCCAAATACTCCCGCAAAACCCACAAAATGGAAGACCCCGAATCTCCCAAAGCAACCAAGAGTCTTCTGAGTTGCTCTCTTCTTTGCCTCACCATATCCATTTCTTGCAGACAAGATACGAGAGAAGCAATCCCTCCAATAGTAGTCTTTAACCGAGGGAGTAAGTTGATCTCTCCAAAGGGTAAGTGTATTTAAATGTTGCTCATTCATATTGGTTTCATATCATCCTCATTTTATGGAAATCTAAAACTCCTTATTCAGAGGGAATAAGAAATAGGAATTGAATTAGACATGATAAATAGAAAGTCTTTTATTAAATGTCACTACACAGCAGCAGATTCAACACAGCTAAAAAGCAAGGAAACTTAAGTGGCTGGGACCTCTTTTACTAGGTCAGCTGGGCTCGGATGCCTTGGTTCTAAATGAGTGAAGTTTTGTATGAGGCTTCAGTAGTCAGAATAGTGGGCAGCGGTTCATAGTCCTACTACCTGGACCAAGACATAAATTCTTCTGAGCTGTGGACTGTGGGCTGTTAAATGCTGCCTTTCTTGTGCTTTGGAGGCATTCAAACATGAATCACCCTAGGCTGAGTGAAGGTCAAATATCTGATCTTCAGTTCTCTCCCACTTGGCTGCACAACCAAAGAGAGAGCAGCATAGGCAACTCGGAAATTTTTCCTCTCTTTAGCTTGTCCTGGAGCCAGACCCTGGGAGGCACAAATTTGATTCACACACACTCTTTGGTGTCATGAACAACTTCAAGGCTTTACAAATCCCACAGGAGTCAGTTTGAAATTTCAATCTGTTCCTTGTGATTTCTAAGTACACATTTAATACGGAGACTTACTGCTCATAAAGGAGGTGCTTTCTCAGCCTGAAATGTGTTTTCATTCATGGTCCTTGTGTAGTAGCCAACCTAGTTCCAACCCAACAACAAAAGACAGTGCTTCGTGAAACTCCACTGTTTGTCAATGACTGCCTGGGGAAAAAGTCGCTATGTATTTTTCTTCGGCTGGCTTCACTAGACCTACTACTGATGCATGTTTGTGTGTGCATATACATACATATATATTTCTTCTTTATTTTAATACATGTATCTTACTAGAAGACTTCCCTGGTGGCTCAGCAGTAAAGAATCCACTTACGGTGCAGGAGACGTAGGAGACATGGTTCGATCCCTGGGGTGGGAAAATCCCCTGGAGGACGGCATGGCAACACGCTCCAGTATTCTTGCCTGGAGAATCACATGGACAGAGGAACCTGGTGGGCTACAATCCATAGGGTCACAAAGAATCAGACACAACTGAAGCATCTGAGCACACACACGCAGGCACTTCTTACCAGAAACATCTATTATTTTAATTGAGGAATTTATTATTTCTTATTTTAATAGATGTAACTTACTAGTATTACATAATTTGTATTATTATTAAAAATAGGTAACACCTACTGTTCCAAAAGTTTTATATAGGCTAACACATACAGAGCCCACAATCATCCTATGGAATGGTATTACTAGTATCTCCTGTTTTACAGATAGTAAGTAACTTGCCTAGGTCATGAACTTAGCAAGCTTTGAAGCCAGAATTTGAACTCTGGATTTGGAATCATGCTATTATTTGGAATCATGCTCTCCTGTCTTATAAATCCGGTAAGGACATAATGACAATAAAAGTCATCATTTATTGATTATTTACTATAACCAGCATTATGTAAAGCATATTATGCATCTTACTATATTTAGTTCCTGAGAGGTTGTATTGTTTTCCCCACTTTACTAAGAGGGAAACAGCTGTTCAGAAAACTGAGGATTGCCTGGGGTTACTAAATTTATAAATGCTCAGGGCAGAGTTTGGACCTGAGGCCATCTCACTCCAATGCTTCAGTCTTAAAACACCATACAATCCTGAAGGTCACTGACAGTGCTTACCTTGGGCTCTGCCCACTCCTCTGTCCTCCCAGTAAGTCCCTGCTACTAATCCAAGCCTGGTAGGATAGGTCTTAGAGTTGCTTTCCCAGATGTAATCATGGATTTTCACTGAACTACGTAGGCTTACCTGCAGGGTGATGATACACCTAGCTGCAAAGTAAAGCACCTTCTTGGGCATGGGGCTCTAACCAGAGAAGTTAGCAAGGCTGAGTGTCAATGTGAAGCACATAGAGCTCACTTCTCCTTCCAGAGCCCTGCCTGCCACCTTTTAAGTCAGATGCCTCAGAAGTCTGCCACTATGCACACAGAGGTGGCATCCACATCAGGAGTTCTGGAGGGAAAGTTTAGGTCTTGGAAGAGGGGTCTTAGCATGTCAAGGAAACTTCTGTCAGCAGCCAAGACTTCTGCATCCATAGGGGTGTTCTCTGAGAATGCTGGTGCTTCATGTGGCGTAGGCGGACTTGCTTGTCTGATGGGAGAGCCCCTGTCTTCCTCCAAGTCCTCGCTGAGCGCACACACTGCTGTCCTCACAGGCCCTGCTGCCCTTGGGGCTGCAGTGGAAGAAGTTGGCACCTCGCAAGCCCTTGTCCAGCATCCCCAAGGGCCCTGCCTCCTGGAGGAAACAGAGGACTTGGAGGGGAAAGTGGCCAGTGCCTCCCTTTGCTAGCTAATTAGTTCAAAAGGAGAGGCAGAGGTGGGGATGGAGTGATGGAGGTGGCAGAAGTAGCCAGAAAATGATAATGCCTGTGACTCTCCAGTATGGGTAATTCTGAAGCTCTTGGCTTTTGCTTGTTTTGTTTAATTTTCCTAAAGAAGCGAGTGGTGATACATGTTGTGATTAGTCTTTTAAATATTAAAAATGATAATTACCATTTGCTTAAAATTTCTTTTAGGAGTTCTTAGGTTACACTGTTTAAAGTGCTAGAATTCAAGTTGTAATCACCTTTATGAAATGTCTTACAAAAAACACTTTAATGCTATTAATAAACTTAACAGTTATTTCATAATTTTACCCTTTGATTAATAACTATTGTTTCATACTTTTTAAAAATGAGAACTATGTCTTTTTTTATTTGTTTATTTATCTCCTTTCATAATAAACGACAATATTCTAGTATGTTCTCTGTGTGTGCATGCTAAGTCGCTTCAGTTGTGTCTAACTCTGCTACCCCATGGACTGTCGCCCTCCAGGCTCCATGGGATTCTCCCATGTTCTCTACAGACTGTTACTAGTTTTATAAACACTGCAGTGGGAAAATGAAATTTTAAATTAAGCAGACTAGCTATTAAATGTATCTTGCATAGTTTTGGTATATTAAACATCTACTTCATCGATTTCAAGAAGTGTGTCAGATTTTGGAAACTCTTCTACTAAGAAGATAGACTTGGAGAAGAAAAGTAGAAATAAAAGATTAAAAACACTGGGCATAATAAAAGATATGAATTTGTCACAGAGGCAAGAAAAATACACAATGCTTTTCTTTCTGAAGCTTTCTTGGTCATGTTCATTGTTTGGCTTATCCAAATCTAGTATTCATTTTAAGAGATAACCAACTTATGCCTTAATAAAATTCCATGATTCATTTAAAAACTTGAAAATGATTTCAGTTCCAGATGGACACAGGAAAGGATACACAGTATTTGTCGCAGCTGTGAAACAACTTTCTTGGCACGCAGGGTTACCATTTACTATCCTATACTTAGATGTAGGCAGTACTGGGATGTGAACATTTAATTGTGTTTAACCTCACACACTTAGAGTCCACAGGGAAGAGACCACGATCTGACAGATACTCCTGTCCTCACCCCGGTTCTGTTTATCACCGCTGCATGTATTCTCACCTATTTCCTGGAGTTATTGTGAGAATTAACTGAAACAATATGTTAAAGTAGTTGACATAGACACTCAATACATGTGCACTAAATGATAGCTGTATTCAGTCACTGAGTGCCTCCAATAATCACTTTCTGTCAAAAAGAACAGAATAGCCAAGGCTGAAGTCCGGGTATAAGTAGAGAACTGAGGAAGGGAGGAGGCAAAACAGACAGCAAATTTCAAGGAAACAAACATGAAGGACATGAAAAAGAATAACATAGATAAGTCTCTGATACCATGAGCTAGATAACGCAAAGAAAGTATCAAATTGTAAGCGGAGAATGCTGGTTCTAGGTACACGAGGCGGCAGCTTCTTAAGCCAGCCCTTGAAAGAATTCTGTGTAAACTAAAGTCTGACCTGCTAAACCCTGAGGTCTACTGAGGGGGGCCCCTTTGAAAGGAGAGGGTCACAGGAGCTGCCTCCAAATGCCAAAAGAAAGATGGGCCCTGTTGGTTGGGAAGGCAGAGCATCCAGCTGTGGTGCAGAGGTGAGTGGATGCGGTGGAACAGGTCTCGATCAGGGCTGGGGCAGAAAGCAGAGCCTGGAGCCCAGCAGCAGGAGGGAGTGCAGGGGGTGATGGGAGCCTCAGGGGGGCCTGGAGGCACATACTCAGCTCAGAGGGTAGAGCTGGGGCAGTGTTCCAGGCCTGGGTGTGGTACCCTGGAGGCAATTGCCAGAATGAGCCCCACCAAGCTGCCATGGGGTATGCAAGGTGCCCTCCTCCCCTGGGGATCCCCAGATACTAGAAGTGAATACGAGCCTCAGAAGAGGTCCCGTTAATCTTCCAAGCACCATGGTGAAGAATAGCACCAATGAAATTCAGGTCTGAATGTTAAGAAGACTTTACTCATAACCCACTGGGTGCTGACACTTGGAAGATTTGGGACTCAAAGGACTGACATATCTGCTATGAAGGGAGAAAATGAAAAGGAATTTCAAGCAACATTTCTCAGATTAACATTACACACCCTTAGAGGTCATTGCTTAGTTCTAAAAATAATTTCACAGTGATGTATCTCACTTAGTCCTTTCCCTAGCCAGTCCACAAAGAGGGACAGCCCAGAAAACAAATTGCAGGCTTTTCTGAGAAATAAGGAGGCAGTGGGGAAGATGGAGGGGGTTGGGAGAAGAGGAATAATGTAGGTCTCGAGGCCTTGCAGGCAAAATTAAGAATGCTAATGGAAATAACAAGGTCACAACTATTTATGATAAACAATGAACACAAGTGACAGATTTTCAGATTTTATTTTATTTTTTGAAGAAACTCAAGCTAACAAGCCAGGACCAGTTCAGGTCTGGGTTTAACCTTTCTTGAAAAATAATTGCTCTTACTAATAAATAGGAATTTGCCTGAATAGAAAGCACAAGTCAAAACAAAGAAAGAAAGACGAGGTGAAAAGAGATGCAAATTTTCAATGGCTCACCTAGGTGAGTCACACAACCCCCTCAGGGAGTACAATTACAGGCAGAGGACCAGAGGAAAACCAGAAGGCAGAATATTTCATCAATGGAGGGAGTGGAACTGTATAGAAAGTACAGTCAAGCTACCTGGCTGATTTGGTTTAAGCACAACATCCCTTTATCTAGCAACTGATATCCTTTAATACAGCAGAGGGCAACTGTGCCATCCCCAGAAGTGGAAGTTAAATTACTCTGGAAGTGAAACTAGCAAAAATCTGCACAAATGGAGATGATTAACCTCCTGTAGAAATCACCCAAAAGACCATATTTGAGTAAGTGACTCAGGAAAATGTAGACATTCACAGATAAAATTAGTAATTGGTTCAAGACAGTGACAATACTTTCTATTCTATGGTCTAAGCAATGCCAATGGAAGGCAAATAGTCTTCATGAAGACTAGGAAAGAAAGGTGAAGGGTAGCCCTGGTCAGTGTTTTTCCTGTACTGCCTAAGATGGATGGATGGACCAGAAGCGGTGGGCACAGGCGTGCCCTGGCCTGAAAAGCAGTGACCGCAGGAGTGCAGGGGCCACTCATCGGGCTTCTCGGGATGAATGCCTAGTACAGCCCCTTGTCCTTCAAATAGCACTACTGTGAAACTGGATGAAAACCTGATATCCCAATGTCAGAAGCATTCATAAGATAAGACTATGAGTCTGAAGTATTCTTCTTAAATAAAGCACAGACATTGATGTTATTTAAAATTTTTTTATTGGAGTGTAGTTGATTTACAATGTTGTGTTTGCCTCAGGTATATAGCAAAGTGAATCAGTGATACATATGCATATGTTTTCACTCTTTTTTAAAAGATTCTTTTCCCATAAAGGCTATTACAGAGTATTCAGTAGGGTTCCCTGTGCTATACACACACACACACACACACACACACACACACACACACACAGAAGTCGCTCAGTCGTGTGCACATTCTTATCAACTATCTGGTCTATATATGGTAGTGTGTATATGTCAACCCCAGTCTCCAAATTCATCTCTGGGTAACCAAAACCCTGTCCTCCACATTTGTGACTCTACTTCTGTTTTGTAAATAAGTTCATCTGTACTCTTAAAAACAGATATTTTAGCCCAGGCACAGTAATATGCTTCTAAGATTTTACATCTAACTTGGATGATCAGATTTGATTGGTTGGTGTTTTCTAAGTTTATTCATTAGTTTTGAAATCTACTCATTTTAGCTAAGTGTGAAATGCATTATATACTAATCACAAGCACACATACACAATCAATACTCCTTGGGAAAAAGCCGAGCAGAGTTATGAGCCAATGAAAAAAAATATTACAGTACAGATTTCTAGACTTCCTTGTGCTAGTCTTTTTTTCCTGTCTCCTCTTTCTCCTCATCTAAAGCCAATTTAGAAAGTGAAGAGGAACTAAAAAGCCTCTTGATGAAAGTGAAAGTGGAGAGTGAAAAAGTTGGCTTAAAGCTCAACATTCAGAAAACTAACATCATGGCATCTGGTCCCATCACTTCATGGGAAATAGATGGGGAAACAGTGGAAACAGTGTCAGACTTTATTTTTGGGTGCTCCAAAATCACTGCAGATGGTGACTGCAGCCATGAAATTAAAAGACGCTTACTCCTTGGAAGGAAAGTTATGACTCACATAGATAGCATATTCAAAAGCAGAGATATTACTTTACCCACAAAGGTTCGTCTAGTCAAGGCTATGGTTTTTCCTGTGGTCATGTATGGATGTGAGAGTTGGACTGTGAAGAAAGCTGAGTACTGAAGAATTGATGCTTTTGAACTGTGGTGTTGGAGAAGACTCTTGAGAGTCCCTTGGACTGCAAGGAGATCCAACCAGTCCATCCTAAAGGAGACCAGTCCTGGGTGTTCATTGGAAGGACTGATGCTGAGGCTGAAACTCCAAAACTTTGGCCACCTCATGAGAAGAGGACTCCTTGGAAAAGACTCTGATGCTGGGAGGGATTGGGGGCAGGAGGAGAAGGGGACAACAGAGGATTAGATGGCTGGATGACATCAGCGACTCAATGCACATGAGTTTGAGTTAACTCCAGGAGTTGGTGATGGACAGGGAGGCCTGGTATGCTTCGATTCATGGGGTTGCAAAGAGTCGGACACGACTGAGCAATGAACTGATCTGAAAGCCAATTTGGGGGTCAAATGTAAATGTGAGAAAAAAAAATCCCTTAAATTTTTTTTTTTTTTACTTTCAAAAAAGCTGGACTAACAGGGAGACACCAGATTTACCTTCCTTCCTGGAAAAAAAACAAACAAACAAACTTGATTTTCAAGGCAATGGACACCAGGCATTAAAGGATAGTTATCCCTGAGAGATAGGAAACAAACAAGGTGAGTCATTGTTGAGTTTGCAATCTCTGTATTTGCCTAGCCTCCAGACCAAAGAAAGAGCCTGGGTTAATGACAGAGACATCAGTGGTTTAATTGATGGGAGCAATCTGACATGTCTGAAGCAAGGTCTTGGAGCAACACCCCTACCAAGTGCATCAGAAGGCAGACAAGACAAGGCAGCAGTCTTTGCTACCAGAGGGAGAGGGAAATTGACATCAGGTTGGCTCAGAGAGACCAACAGGGGAACATGCCTCTCACTGAGCGTTTGATAAACCATCATAGTAGAGAGAGCTCTCAGTATGCAGGCAGTTACTGATTAGACTCCAAGATTAAATGGAAAGGGACAGTCAGGTGAGTAGGGTGTAGGTAAGGCAGGGGATGTGTGAAGAGCAAGAGAACAGCCATCTTGGGTGGCCTGAAGTTACAGTCCTGCAGTTGTCCCAACTTACCTAATTGGCATTTGTAGAACACTCTACCCCAAAACAGAAGAAAATGTGATCTTTTTAAGCACATATGAAATATTTAGCAAAATTGGCAGCTACACATATGGACTTAAGAGATTGTCATACTGAGTGAAGTCAGACAGAGAAAGACAAATATCATATCATATCACTTATATGTGGAATCTAAAAAAAAAGGTACAAATGAACCTATTTACAAAATGGAAATAGAGTCATAGATTAGAAAACAAACTTATGGTTACCAAGAAAGAAATGGGGGTGGGAGATTGGGATGGACATATACACACTACTACATAGATAACCGATAAGAACGTACTGTAGAGCACAGGAAACTCTATTCAATATTCTGTAATGACCTACGTGGGAAAAGACCCTATAAATGTAGACATATGTACACGTGTAACTGATTCACTTTGCTGCAGAGTAGAAATGAACATAACATTATAAATCGACTACACTCCATAAAAATTACTTTAAAAGTAAGGGACTTCCCCAGTGGCTCAGCAGGTAAAGAATCCATCTGCAATGCGTGAGACACAGGAGACGCAGGTCTGATTCCTGGGTCAGGAAGATCCCCTGGAGTGTGTGTGCTGTCACTTCAGTTGTGTCTGACTCTTTGCAAACCTGTGGACTGTAGCTCACCAGGCTCCTCTGTCCATGGAATTCTCCAGGCAAGAATACTGGAGTGGGTTGCCATGCCCTCCTCCAGGGGATCTTCCCAACCCAGGGATTGAACCTGTGTCTCTTATGTCTCCTGCATTGGCATATGGGCGCTTTACCACTAGTGACACCTTGGAAGCACTGCCCTGGAATAGGAAATGGCAACCAACTCTAGTATTCTTGCCTGGAAAACTGCAAGGACAGAGGAACCTGGGGCGCTACGGGGGTCCCGCAGAGTCAGACAGGACTGATGACTAACCACTCAGCACAGATGCTTACAACTGGTATGATATAAATAAACAAGATACTATGACTTTCAAAAAAAATATTTAGCATAGTAGACCATACTCCTCCAGGCCATAAAATAAATCTCAGTAAATGTAAAAGGACTTACTTAAGTCATACAAAATGTGTTCTTCGACCAAAGAAATTCATTAGAAATCAATAGCAAAAAGATATCTGGACAATCCTCAAGAATTTGGAAAGTAAGTAACACTACTAAGTAACCCATGGGTCAAAGAAGAACTTGGAATGAAAGTTGGAAAACATTTTGAACTGAATGAAAGTACAATATACCAGAATATATAAGATGCCACCAGAGTAGTAAAGGGAGTATGTAGCAATAAGTACTTATATTAGAAAACAAGAAAGATCTCAACCTCACCCTTCTACTTCAAGAAACTGAAAAAGAAAAAAAAATAAAATCCAAGTAAGCAGAAGAAAAGAAATAATAAAGATCAAACTGAAATAGAAAACAGGAAAGCAATAGAGAAAATCAATGACACCAAAAGTTTTTTTAAGATAAATAAAATGGGAAAAACTTTAGCCAGACTGATGAGGAAAAGGAAAAGAGAAAACACAAGTTACCAATATCAGAAGGGAGAAGGCAATGGCAGCCCACTCCAGTACTCTTGCCTGGAAAATCCCATGGACGGAGGAGCCTCGTAGGCTGCAGTCCATGGAGTCGCTAAGAGTCAGACACGACTGAGTGACTTCACTTTCATTTTTCACTTTCATGCATTGGAGAAGGAAATCGCAACCCACTACAGTGTTCTTGCCTGGAAAAT
>NW_011495014.1:9151581-9163235 GCF_000754665.1 Bison bison bison
GCTACAGTGTTCTTGCCTGGAAAATCCCACGGATGGAGGAGTCTGGTAGGCTGCAGTCCATGGAGTCGCAAAGAGTCGGACACGACTGAGCGACTTCACTTTCATTTTTCACTTTCATGCATTGGAGAAGGAAATGGCAACCTACTCCAGTGTTCTTGCCTGGAGAATCCCAGGGAAGGGGGAGCCTGGTGGGCTGCCGTCTATGGGGTTGCACAGAGTTGGACACGACTGAAGTGACTTAGCAGCAGCAGCAGCAATATCAGAAAAGAGACTGGTGACATCACTTTAGATTCCACAGATATTAAATGAATAAATAAGGAACCATTATAAACGAGGGCTTCAAGGTGGCGCTAGTGGTAAAGAGCCCACCTAAGAGATCTGAGAGACGTGGGATGGATCCCTGGGTCAGGAAGATCCCCTGGAGGAGGGCATGGCAATCCACTCCAGTATTCTTGCCTGGAGGATCCCATGGACAGAGGAACCTGGCAGGCTACAGTCCAAAGGGTCGCAAAGAGTCAGACGTGACTGATGCAACTTAGAATGCACACATTATGAACAAACTTTATAAATTTGAAAGTTTATATAAAATGGAAGAATTCCTTGAAAGACAAGAACTACCAGAGTTTGTTCAAGAAAAAAAAAAGTAGGTAACCTGACTTTCCTATGTCTCCAAAAGAAATTGAAATTACAATTAAAAATCTTCTCACAAAGAAAACACCAGGCCCAGATAGCATTACAGATGAATTCTACCAATTGCTTAAAGAAGAAAAAATACCTACCAATTCTACACAAACTCTTCCAGAAACAGAATACTTACCAACACACATTTTTTGAGGCCAGCATTAATCTGGTACCAAGCCAGACAAAACATTACAAGAAAAGAGAACTAAAGACCAATATCCCTCATGAACACAGATGGAAAAAATTCTAAACATAATGTTAGCAAATTGAATCCAGCAATATTCAAAATTAAATGGGGCTTATTCACATGTAAACAAATGAACTTCTCCGCACAAAAAAATATTAACTCAAAATGGACCAGAGATCTAAAATTAAAGTCTTAAAATATAAAGCATTTAGAAGGAAGTACAGAACATCATTGTGACCTTGGATTAGGCAAAGATATCTAGATTTCAAAGTGTGATCCATAAAAGAATGAATTGATAAAGTGAACTTTACCAAAATCTAAAATTTCTGCTCTTCAAAAGACAATATTAAGAGAATAAAAAGATAAGCTACAGACTGGGAAAAATATTTACAAATTACAGTATACATTGATAAAGAACTTGTATGTACAAATTATAAAAAACTCCCAAACCTCAGTAATAAGAAAACAAAAATGAGCAAAATATTTGAGCAGATACTCCACCAAAGAAGATATATGGATATCAAATAAGTATATGAAAATATTTTCAACATTGGTCATTAGAGAAATGCAAATTTATTTATTTTTAAATGAGGTAGAATTGAAAAATAAAACTGCATCTATTTAAAGTATACAACATACATATACAATGTGGAATGATTACCATGATCTAGTTGATTATCATATCCATCATCTCCCATAGTTACCATTTTTTTGGTGAGGACACAAGATCTACTCTCAGCAAATTTCAATACATAGCAATACATAAACTTATTAACGACATACAGCACCATGCTGTATGAGAAATGCAAATTTAAACCACAATGAAATACCACTGTACTACTATTAGGAGAGCTAAAATTTTAAAAACTGACCATACTCAATATTGATAAGAATATTAGATTCCAAGGGCTCCCATAACAAAAGTACTACAAAGAAGGTGGTTTAAGAAACAAGATTTATTTTCTCACGTTTTTGAAGGCTAGAAACCCAAAAAAGTGTCAGAAGGTTGGTTCCTTCTGAAGGCTGTGAAAGAAAGATCTGTTCCATGCCCTTTTCATCTGTTCCATGCCCTTTTCCTAGCTTCTGGGGATTTGCTGGCATTCCTCGGCATTCTTAGCTTATACAGGTATCACAGCAATCTCTGCCTTCATCTTCACATGGTGTTTTCCCTGCATGCATGCCTGTCTCAGTGTCCAAATGTCATGATGACCTCATCTTAACTTTATCACGTGTAATGACTTCATTTCCAAATTAGGCCACAAGGACTAAGGGTCAGGACTTTAACATCTTTAGGGAGGATAGAATTCAACCCACCACAGCTAGGATATGGAGGAACTGGAATTTGCATACTACTGGTGGGAGAGTAAAATGGTACAACTACTTTGGAAAACAATTTGGTAGCTTCTGAAAAAATTAAATGCATAACCACTCTCTTATCCAGTTATTCTTCTTATAGTTATTCACTCAAGAAAAATGAAAGGATATGTGTCCACATAAGGATTTATACATGAAAGTTCTTTGCAACTTTATTTATAATAGCACAATACTAGAAACAGCCCAAATATCTATCAGTAGGTAAATGGATAAAGAGATTGTGGTATATCCATACAGTGGAAAAATCACTCAGAAATAAAAATAATTAAAATTTTAATGTATGCAATAACATGGCTGTATTTCCAAATAACAATACGGAATGAAAGAAACCAGAACCCGCCCCCTCAAAAAAAGCATATGCTATATAATTTCATTTACATGAAATTCTGGAAATCTCAAACCAATCTATAGTGACAGAAAGCAGATCAGTAGTTGACTGGGGTGTGGGATAGGGAATAACAGAAGAGGGGGGCTTTCCAAGGAACACAGTGGAATTAGTAAGGAGGATAGATACGTTCACTCTTTTGATTACAGTAACAGTTTCAAGGGTGTATAGATATGTCAAAATTTTTTAAACTGTATATTTTACACCTAGGTAGTTTACTGTTTGTCAATTTCATCTCAATTAAGCTACAACAGCAGGGGGACTTCCCTGGTGGTCCAGGGGCCGAGACACTGTGCTTCCCCCGCAGGGGATGTGGGTTTGACCCCTAGCTGAGGAACTACCACTATCCTGCATGCTCTGAGCCCAAGAAGTAAAAATTTTTTAAATATACAGCAAAGGTCTTCTATAATTTTCTAATCCACTGGATTCACTAGGAATGTATTAAGAATGTTATTTCATCCATCATTCTTAAAGGCTGAGGTTTCTGGCCAACAAATTGCTTTTTCCTAGTAATAAAATGAAAATGAAGCCATTATTCAGGAACAAAACTACATGTTGATTTATAAACATAATACAGGAAAATTAAGTTAAATTGACGAAGTCCTGGTCATCTGACTACCAATATCTTCTCCTTTTACAAAATCCACACTTTCAGTAACACTGTGATTTCTGTTTTAGCTTAGAAAAGTTGTAAAGGTGTGGAAAAACTAAGTAGCCTTCCTTGGAAGATTCTAGAAGACCAAGCAAAATAAAACAGGATTGCCAACTTATTAGTGCTCTATTCACTTAGCTTTGCTCACCTGCTTCGCAGAAAGCTACACTGAACTTTAATACTTAAGCCATTTAACCTGAGAAGGGCAGATGAAGCTCTTTGTCTGCCAGTTTTTTTTTCATAGCTCCTTGACTGGCTCATGTCTAATCCTCTCTTTTTATCTTCCACCCTGAGCTTTAACATTTTGAATTGTCTTAGAAATGAGACTTGACAAGTCTCCAACCCTCTGGGCACATGTGAGAAGACAAGTATGAACACACCACAGGCTGTCTGTCCCTGATCCATCAGGATCATTTTCCCTCCCACAGAATGGCTTTGGGTCCCAGAGCACGGAGGAGGAGGCCCTGCTAGAGTGTGGCATTTGACTCAACGTTATTTCTCATTCTATAACAACCTGCATGGTAGGTTTTTGTTGTTCTACATACAGAGAGGAAGCTCAGCAAGATTATGTAATTTGACCAAAGTAACACAGCTAAGAATTAAGGGAGAAGGATTTTTTAACCCATCAACTCTACCCTGCTCTCTTTCTCCTCCTCCTCCTTTTACCTAATCCTTCAAGATGCAAACATGCCCACAGAACCTGTTTTGATTTATCAGAATTTCTTTAGGTGAAATCAAAAGGTGCAACCACCCCTCTATTTTGTTATTGTTTGTATTTTTAAAACAGCATGGTGATTAAAAAACAACTGTCTTATATACTTTTCTGAATACTAAATGGAATAGAATATCTAAATTACTAGAAAATGACAAATGTTAAAATAAATACTGATTGTTCCCCAGGGTTCCCATTAAGTTCTGGAAAGTTATAGCCTGCAGGGTAACAACCAAAGATGCAGACCTGGAGAAGGCTCTCTCACAGTGCAAGTTCCTAAATGGGGCCCCTAGAGTCAGGCGATGCCGTTCGCCCATGACAGCCATGCCAGGCTTCCAGGGCTGCTGCCCACACCTGGCTCCTCCCTCCCTGTGTTAACACAGCCAGTGGGAAATTTTACTTCTAAAACCAGCCTCTCTCCCTGAACTAAGAGGTTTCTTGTAGGTTTCCTTTCCATTTCAAGTGCCAGACATTACCTTCTGCCCCTACCTACTCAGAACCCAAGAGGTTCATGGGAGAAACCAGAAATTCTCCACCCCAGCTGCACATTACAATCACTTTAGGAGCTTAAAAAAAAAATGTACTTACACCTGGGTCCCACTCCCGATCATCTGAACCAGAATCAATGGGAGTTGGGGCCTCTGCGTTGGTGGTTTTTAAAAGCTATTCTGGGGACTTTGACCATGGTGAGGGCTGAGCACCACTGGACCAGCTAGGTTTCAGACAACACGTGTTGCTGGTGGTCATGCTCCCTGGAGAGGTTCCTGTTTCTTCTTCAGATATGTGCCCCTTTGCCTACTTCGTCTGCACATCCCCTTCGAGGCTACATGTGGAAAACGGAAGGAGAACATGAGTGTGCAGAAATGAGATCACGCGCTGGCAGGGGAGACTTAAGATAGCCTATGAAGACCAGTCAGGAGAAGGAAATGGCAACCCACTCCAGTATTCTTGCCTGGAGAATTCCGTGGACAGAGGAGCCTGGTGGGCTGCTGTCCACAGGGTCACACAGAGTTGGACATGAACTGAAGCGACTTAGCATGCGTGCATGCATTGGAGAAGGAAATGGCAAGCCACTCCAGTGTTCTTGCCTGGAGAATCCCAGGGACGGGGGAGCCTGGAGGGCTGCCGTCTATGGGGTCGCACAGAGTCGGACATGACTGAAGCGACGCAGCAGCAGCAGTAGCATGAAGACCAGTCAAGACAGAGGCTCAGCTGAAACTCCCAAGTGAGTGGAAATTTCTGGCTAAATATTGCATACTGGGAGAGCCATTAATTGAATTGAATTAATACAAATCGCTGCCTAGACAAAGGTGAAAAACTAGTTCATTAACTCAGTACTGAAATTGGTCTTTAGCCCAATGAACTTTCAGTTGTTTTCACCCCTTAGTATTCCGGCGACTGTGGGTGTTAGTTAAAATACCACACTGCGGCTTGAGCACAAAATAAAGCAATATTCTGAACACACTCAGGAGTGTTTAATAAATGGCTCGGGGAAAGCTGCTGAAAATACATATTAAATAGGTTAGAAAATTCCTGTCTTACATAAACCAATATTCTCTTTTGTCTAAGGTACGATTTCCTCTTAATGAGATAGCTTATTACATGAAGCTAATGGGTAGCTCAGGGCAGGGCTTTAACAATACGTCATTTAAGCTCTCAGTGTCCTCATCAGCATATGATGACTGTAATGAGACCTACTTCACAGCATAACCAATGTGGGTATTATCTAATAACTGTGGGTATTATCTAATAATCTAAGATGTGGTCACATCTCCTGCGTGCTCACTCCTGGCCAGGTTATGGGTGTTTTCCCTGTGTTCCAACACGGCGTGGACACTTGTAGTGTTCCATTTTACAGAAAGGAAGCTGAGGCTGGGTGAGGTGCCGTGACTTGGCATAGATCATAGAGCAGACTCCCACCCAGGCTGCCTTACCTCTTCACCACCACGGCGTTGATACAGCCAGCACTCCAGGAATGGCAGCTTCTGAGAAGAAACCAGGACCATTATATGGCTTTTCTCTCCACCCAGCAAGAAACCAAATCACCCCTCATTCTTTGTTTGCCCCCCAAATATTTTCTTTATTTAAGTAGTAACAGTAATAAAACTACCTTGGCCGAGTGTTTACTCTGTGTCAGTCACTGTTCTAAGCACCTTTCAGGTATAAACTCTTTAAATCTTAACAACAGGCCAGTGAAACGGCACTATTATTATTATTGGAATTCTGCAGATGAAACAACTAAGGCTGTGGAGGTAAAGCAGCCCGCTGCAGCCACAGAGCTAGTGAATGACGAACCCAGGGTCTGGACCTGGCAGTCTGGCCCCAGGGCCTCCTCTGGTTGCCTCCACTTGGCGACCTGTGAGAATGCAGTTGAGTCCTGTGAGATTCCATCACCATCAATCATCAACTTCTTTCTTGTCTTCAATTTGCTGTCATCTGACTGGGTGACATCAATCTGGATGCAGCCCAGTGTCCACCTTCTCCCTGCATGTACCTGGGCTTTACGTATCATTAAGAAAAGACCGTCTACTATGAAATCGTGGTCCCTGACCACATCTGAGCCCTTGGTGATGCCCAGATGTCTGGCCACATTTCCCCAGTAGCTCTGAGGACATCAGAGCCAGTTTCATCTCCTCTCCTCAACTCCTTTCTAGTCCAGACAAGAGCCATCTCTTTATTTAAGATCCTGCTGCAGCCTCCTAACCCTTGGGTATTGCTTACCTCCAATCTGTTCTGCAAAATATAGTAGGAAAGTTCTTTTTAAAACATAGCACATAAGTCTGGTCACAGTGAAACCTCTTAATGGCTTCCCCTTGGCTTTAGCACAAAGATTTTTAACATGATTTTGGACCTAGCTTAAGCCTTTCCTATTCAGGCTTCATGTTCCCAAAGCCTCCCACCTCAATTTCTAGTCTTCCTGCTCAAAGAACTTCTCAAGCATCTGCTGTCCACCCTTGCCTCTATTCCCTCTGTCTGGTACATTTTTCCACTCCCTGTTAGCTCAGTTAAGTCTGTCCTATCCCATCAGCCCTGCATTCCCATTCATACTTCCAAGCAACAACTCACTTGCTTTTTGTACCACAGCTTCTTACATTTTCTAGAATTTTATAGAAATTGTATCACAACATATATATTCTTTTTTGTCTAGATTCTTTCACTCAGCATAATTGCTTCAAGATGCAACCATGCTGTTCCATGCATCAGTCATTCATTTCTTTTAATTGCTGAGTAGTATTCCATTGCATGCTGCTGCTGCTAAGTCACTTCAGTCATGTCCGACTCTGTGCGACCCCATAGACGGCAGCCCACCAGGCTCCCCCGTCCCTGGGATTCTCCAGCAAGAACACTGGAGTGGGTTGCCATTTCCTTCTCCAAGGCATGAAAGTGAAAAGTGAAAGTGAAGTCGCTCAGTTGTGTCCAAATCTTAGCCACCCCATGGACTGCAGCCTACCAGGCTCCTCTGCCCATGGGATTTTCCAGGCAAGAGCACTGGAGTGGGGTGCCATCGCCTTCTCCATTCCGTTACATAGGTAGACCTAAATCTATTTATCTATTCATTCCTTGATGGGTATCTGAGTTGTTTCCAGTTTGGAGCTATAACAATAAAGCTGCTATGAACATTCATGAACAAACCTTATATGGACATTCTTGGGTAGATACTTAAGAGTGGAATGTCTGGATCATATGGTTGTTAGACTAGATTGAAAAGTGTCCCCCTTAAATCACATCCACATGGAACCTCAGAATAAGACTTTATTTGGAAATAGGTGATTATTAAAATCAGGTCATACTGGATCACAGTGGTTCCTAAATGCAATACTGATGTTTTTATAAGAGAGATATAAAGGGAAGAAATCCATGTGATAATGTGGGTAGAGACTGCAAGGATATAATGAATTTTCTTCACCATTTTCACTCAACATAGTTCAGGTTTCTAATTGTTTTCCCAGTTTCAAATGAGTCCAAACATTATATCCCTTTCTACCTCCTTCCCTCCTTCATTCATTCATTCAGCAGGGACATCCTGAGCATTTACTAAGTGTCAGAACAGTGCCACCCTGGAGAGTCCAAGAGAAGAAAAAGGTAGTGGGCTCTTCAAGAAATTTACATCAGATGAAAAGTATAAATAAAGGAATAATTCTAATCCAAAGTTATGAACTGAGAGATGGAAGATGTGCCAGGCATGCAGGGGCAGGTGTTCCAGGTGTGTGGGGCGCAGGGGTGAAGAGGAGACATCAGTTCAGCAGAATAGAGCTCTTCAGGGTTCCCTCCTGAGCTTCCCTTTGCTCTTCTTTTTGCAGCCCCACTCCCTCCTCCCATTTCCAAAGCTCCCATAAAAGGACACTGAAAATATGCCAGACTCTGTGCCAAGCACTATTTCATTTAATACAGCAGCACTTTGAAGCAAATAGTACCACCCACCTGCATTTTATACAGAAGGAACTTCTAGAGACTTCCCTGGTGGTCTAGTGGCTAAGACTCCATGCTCCCAATGCAGGGGGCCCGGGTTCCATCCCTGGTCAGAGAACTAGAACCCTTATACCATAACTAAGACCTGGTATAGCCAAATAAATAAATTTAGAAAAGGAGGTGGAGTGAGGAAACTGGGGCTAAGGAGACTAACCAGCAGATAAGCGACAAAGCACCTACTCTAACCATCACACTATCCTGCCTCACGAATCTGAAACACAGGCAAGACCGTGAGATGGGGAAGGATCATTTTCTCAAAGGCTTAAAAGCTCTTTGCCACATTTCCCACCTCAAAGACACATGCAATACTTTCAGGAAGAGATGAAAACTAGCTCTTTAGGAGTCTTCTAATCATTGAATAGGAAATTTGGTGTCAGGAGGCCAGGAAGCTGTTATCACCATTCTTCGTTACACTAATTGCTTTGAAGATGAAATATGGCTTGTTTCCCTCTTTATCCTGCTCATATTCATAGCTCTGCTCCTTTGGAATATTATCTGCTGTGGGTCAGGGAAGGTTTTTTCCCCTCATTACATAGAGGATAAAACTGAAGCCAGAGCAGGTGTATATATCACCCAGATCCCACAGCCAGTGGGAGGTAGCCGAGTGTCCCAGTGACTGACCTTGCTTTTCAGGTTGCCCCAGTAGCTGCCCTTTGCTCCAGCAGGTCTGCCCACTCACTCTCTCCCATACAAGCAGTTCTCACGCCAACTTTTGTATTTTTTGGCACAGCTTCTTCCCATCCTAAAACAGCCTCTTCCTCCCAAATATTCTTCACTCCATCACAGCACATCTAACCCTGAACAGTCACTCTAGCATGGCCTCTCCCACTTTTACTCCCACTGTACTGCACCTCACCAAGGATTAACATCAGGATTGCACTTTCCTAGTTAATTGTGCCACTTGGATAACACTCAGCTATCGCAATAGATGCCAGCCCGCTCAGGGCTGAATCATCTACTTTGGGGTTTTCCCATAGTATGCAATGTAGTTCTGAGGCCACAAAAGAGACTGATAAATACATCATGACTGAGGTCTATATACTCCTATATGCTGAAAACATCCCTTTTCTACATGTTTCAGGCAGGGATGCTGACTTCTCCATAAAAGAATATTTATTGACTCGGTTAGTGGAAATGTCCACATTTTCTCAGCCTCACCTGTTTTTTTTTTTTTCACTCCAGCAACAGCCAGCCCTACACAGCTTCCCTCCTGGGCAGGGTGTCAGCAGCTCACCACTGCCCATGCCATGCACCTGTTGCTGCCTGCCCCAGGGCTATCCCTGCTTCCCTATTTCACTCTGATCTCCAATTCCACTCCCTGCCAGGGATCTCATCCCAGGCTCTGCTTCCAGGGGATCTGGGCTAAGACAGTATGAATCCACTTGGGCTGACTCAATAAAATATCAGAAGCTGGGCGGTTTAAACAATGGAAACATATTTCTCAGTTTTGGAGGCTGGAAAGTCCAAAATCAAGTTCCTGAAGATTTGGGGGTTTGATGAGTTCTCTGCCTGTTTCGTAGATGGCTACCTTCTGGCTGTGTATCCTCACATGGCCTCTCCTTGGTGCCTGGGTGGAAAGATCTCTCTCTTCCTCTCCTTATAAGGTTGACCTTATCTAGGACCCCAGCTCTTAGACTTCATTTAAACTTAATTAACTCCTAAAATCCCCATATCCAAATACAACTTGGAGGTGGGGAACAGTTAGGACTTTAACAAATGGGGTACTGGGGACACAATTCAGTCTACAGCCGACAGTATCATTTAAAACTATTGGTTTGAGGGAGCTTCCCTGGCAGTTCAGTAGTTAGGACTCCAGGCTGCCAATGCAGGGGGCATGGGTTCAATCCCTGGTGGAGGAACAAGGATCCCACATGGGGGTAGCCCCCAACACACACACCCTGCCAAAAAATAATTGGTTTGGATCAATAGGCAGCTAAGGAAAGCAAGGTTCTCCAAGATTGCACCACCTTCCTTTTTATTTTTTAAAGCTCCATTTTGCTCTCTTCCCTCCTTTATGTTTTAATGACTAGCATCATAAACAATGTTTTATTTAAGGACTATTTAGGAAAGATACTATACTAGCCTGTTCTCATGAATATTAAACATTTCTAGTAGGCTTCCCTGCTAGTAGGCAGATGGTAAAGAATTTGTCAATCTGCCTGCAATGCCAGCGATCCGGGTTCAATCCCTGGGTGAGGAAGATCCCCTGGAGAAAGAAATGGCAACCCACTCCAATATTCTTGCCTGGAGAATTCCATGGACACATGAGCCTGGCGGGCTATAGTCCATGGGGCCCGCAAAGAGTCGGACACAACTGAGCAACTAACACACACACACACACACACACACACTTCTGCTAGTTACCCGAAAGACTACATTCTAGTCACAGTTTTCCTAGTTTAGGGAGGAACTTTTGCCAACTTAAAGTGTAACCTCTTAGAGAAAATCACTTTGCTTTTCTGGACCGGTTTTTTAGGTATAAAGTGGGACAACAAGGTAACAGCTGTGACACGGGATAACCCGGCTATTCTGCTGGGTTAGGAGAATCTGAGATGGAAGGGGGAGGTACTCTGTAAAGGGGAAAGGAGCTCAGCAAGGGAAGAAGCTTCAGGGTTCTCTGGAGTGAGTAGGGCGGGGACCCTGGCGCACCCCCAGGGACCTCTGGGCTCCACATTCCAGGGGAGAGGGAGTCCAGAGCGTTCCTAATGCGCCTGGGTCCTCGGAGCAGCTCGGTTTCCTCTAAGCTGCCTGCCGCCAAACCCGCAGTGTTTACCAGAACCCGGGTGGTGTATAAACCCAAATGTCAGACTTCCTGTCCCAGAGATTTTCAACTCGCTCACCCCCAGCTCCTATTCGGCCTCCCCCAGGAAGGAGAGGGAAGGCTGGAAGCAGGAGGAGCTAGCCCGGGGCAGCCTCCCCCCTCCCTCTCCACCCTAAAGGCAGGAATTTCTGGGACGGGCAGATTGTCCACCCCTCTTCCTCCTCCTGCTCCAAGCCGCAAAGGGAGAACCTCCGCGACTTTTCCGTCTTCCAGCCAGAGAGTCCCCCCACCGTGGCGACAGGGGTGACTGACGAAGTGGGTCTCGGGGACGCAGGGGTGGCGAGGCCCCCGGGGAGGGTTGGAGCGCGGAGGAGGCTGCGGTCCTGCCCTCCCCCACCCCACCCACCGCAGGGCTGGGCGCTGGGGCTGCGG
>NW_011495014.1:9163467-9171420 GCF_000754665.1 Bison bison bison
TGGGCAGTCACCCCCGAGCGGCTCCGCGAGTGGCAAGGTGAGTGTCCCCCGGGGCCAGAGAGACCAGCGGGCACGTCGGGGGCGGAGGTGATCCAGAGGAGGAAGGGGCGAAGCAGCCGGGATTAGACCGTGGTCCGTGTGGGGAGCGCAGCGAGGGGTTGGTACCTGGGCTCGCAGGCCGTTTGACTCAACTGTGGCCGGGGACGCGCTGAGCATAGGAGGGTAGATATTTCAAAACGTAAACTTTTCGAGAGCGGTGTATTTGGGACGACCATCTCTGGGGAAAATGATGACAAAAAGATGTCCCATCTTGTTCTCCCCTAAAGCAAGCGCTGTTGGTGCACGCTGCCACCCGTGGAGTGTCCCCAAGCCGGGCTTCTCCGTTCTGCGCCGTCGAAAAAGAAAAACAATCTTTATTAAAGCCTCTCCGGCCAGATGGGGAAGAGGAGCCTCTGTGGCCTGAATGAACTTATGAGCTGGAGCAAAATCAGCTCTCTGCTCTTCAGTTTCTTAACACTTTAAAATATAGGGGCTGTGACATCCGTAGGACTACTGATCACAAAATGTGACCCCTTGCAAGGCACACAGCATGCCAGTGAGTGGGGAATTTGGGGGGGGCGGTTACCGCCACAGTGTACACGTGTACTCACGGCTCATCAATTATTTATTGAGCACCTACTATACATAAGATTCATAAAGGGACAGGTACAGAGATAGAAGGGCTTCCCAGGTGGCGCTAGTGGTAAAGAACCAGCCTGCCAGTGCAGGAGACACAAGAGGCTGGTTTGAATCCCTGGGTCAGGAAAATCCCCTGGAGAAGGACATGACAACCCACTCCAGTATTCTTGCCTGGAGAATCCCTATGGGCAGAGGAGCCTGGAGGTCTACAGTCCGTGGGGTGGCAAAGAGTTGGACACGACTGAAGCCACTGAGCACACACACAAACAGAGACAGAAAGAGAGATTGCCTGCATTCATGAATAACTATATGGGGCGCCTCAGAGGCAAGCAGCCAGCATCCAAAGCGCAAGCCCAGGCGTGAGGGGAGGAAGGTGATAGGGGGAAAACTAAGTAAACCAGGAGGAGCCTCCAGGCAGCCTCCATCCTCTCAGCCTTTGGGGAGAAGCTTGAACAGAAGGGGTAAAACAAGGTGTCACCAGTGTCTGTTTCCCTTCTCTACATATTCTGTGTCTGGACTGTATCCTCCTGCATTCCTAGGAGGCTTTCCCAAGGACTGATTGAGCAATTCTTATCCTAAGGCGGCCAAAGGTCACAGACCTCTTATTTCTTCAGTGAAATGTTCAGTGAAAATGTTCCTGCAGATGGGCATGTGATCTGGTGGGTGACCCATCTCCACTAGCAGTGACTGTGCCGAGCTTATTCCTTTACATTTTAAAATGTGGATCTTGCCTGAGCACTCATGTCTAACTAGAACAGGGCAGCAGCCCAGAGGAGAAGTTGGAACGTAACCACACAGAGAGAATGCGTTGGTGATCCCTTGAGCCAGGGTTAGCACAGATGGGCTAATCCCTTCTATATGTAGCAGATCCAAATCCCAGCTGAGATTGTTTCTAATCAGTGCCTTCTTTTTAATAGTCAAGGACACTATGAAGTTAGAATCGTCCACTACCTCTTGTACACTCATAGTCTTCACATATGAAAATGGTGCTACTGATTTCCAAAAGCACAGGGACTGTGTGGCACTGAATGCTCCAATCATCACCCAGGCTCCCCTTCTTGACTTTAAGCACTCATGTCAGTGGAATTTCAAGTATAATCTAGATGGGTTTAAATCAAGTTTTTCCTGTTTGTCCAAAGATGGAGAAACAAAATCTTCACGTTGGAAGGGACCTGAGACATTGTCTACTTCAGCCATCTGTTTTTCAGACATAGAAGCTGAAATATGGCTGCTTTTTTTTTAGGTTTTGGGTGCTGAGGTTTACCACTGTGTTCACTGAGGTATACTGACTTACTTCTGGCCATGATTGACATCCCCAGAGCAACCAGGAGAAAATATGCACCTGTGTCAGTTTCATATCCACTAATAAGGAATATGTAATAATACAAAGTGGGGCTTCCCAGGTGGTACTAGTGGTAAAGAAACCACCTGCCAATGCAGGTTAGACCTAAGAGATCCAGGTTCAATTCCTAGGTCGGGAAGGTCCCTCGGAGGAGTGCACGGCAACCCACTGCAGTACTCTTGCCTGGAGAATCCCACAGACAGAGAAGCCTGGCAGGCTGCAGTCCACAGGGTCGCACAGAGTTAGACACAACTGAAGTGACTTAGCATGCACAATAATACAAGGCAGGTTATACATGTTCTATTTTTAATCTGAAAATTTATTTGATATGTATTACTGATTGATTTCTTATTTATTGTAAGCATCCCAGCCTTGAGAGACAGATGATGGATGGTATTCTGGTGACTTTTCAGTCATTTATCAATGCATGCGTGTATGCTCAGATGCTCAGTCATGTCCAACTCTTTGCAACTCTGTAGTATATAGCCCCCCCGCCCCCGCCCCCAGGCTCCCTGTCTATGGGATTTCCCAGGCAGACTGAGTGGGTTGTCATTTCCTACTCCAGGGGATCTTCCCAACTCAGGGATCAAACCCACATCTCCTGTGTCTCCTGCATTGGCACGCAGATTCTTTACCACTGAGCCACCTGGGAAGCCCCATTTATCAATGAATTTGTATTAAAAAATTAGTAGATACAGTGTCATATAGTAGTTAAGTTAATGCACCCTGGAACCAGACTGTTTTCCTGAAGGAGAAGTAGGCAGTTGCCCCATGGAAGCAAGAACATTTGGGGAAAACACAGAATGTGTGCAAAGGCAGAGTCACGTATTGGGCAACAGAGTTCAGTGGGCTGAGAGTTCTGATCTGGGCTCTTTAGGATGGGGGAAAGAGAGCCACTGAAGGTCACAGGCAAATGGGGGCCTGGAGGTAAGGGTATCAGGATCTCAAGGGGCCCCGTGGACAGGTCTTCCTGTGCCACCAAGCCTCCTGAAAACAGAGAACTGGCCACTGAGATGAGGCAACTTCTCTGTTTCTCAGGGGCTGGTGGGTGGTCCTTGTTTGGCTCTTTCTATGGACCGGTTTCTTCTGCTTCTACTTGTAGGATCTTTCATAGATAGCTCCCACAGCATCCTCAGAAGAGTCTCTTAATTTCCTAAGGGAGGAATCTGGCCACACTGGTCGCAGCAGACTGGCTGGTCCCTGTGCTCTACCCATGAATCAGAGGCCCTCCCATGGCTAGGAGGCCAAGGTAGGGGTGGGAGGTACCTACAGGGATGCGGTCTCATTGGGGGCTGTGGATGGAGTAGATCCCGGAATAGAGTCATGGCAGGACATATGACTCTTTAGAAGCATCTGAAAGATGAGGAAATGAGTTTGTTCACAGGCACTCTGCTCAAGGGAAAACAAAAACTCTGGTTGAGTAAATTGGGTACTGCTAAGAAGGGTCTTGTGAGTTTGGAAAAGGGGAACCAGAACCAGATCACACTTCGAAGTTTAGGACTGCCATAGTCAGTTTGGGATTTGAAGAGAGGAATTCTGAAGGGCAGCCAAGAAACCAACTAGAAGATTCAAGCAATTGCCCATAACGGAAGAGGCTGATGACCTGAGCTAAGTCAGTTCTAATAGGAATATTAAGGAGCAGAAAATATAGATTCAAGAAATAGGAGTTAAAAAGGAAAAAAAAAAAAAATAACAGTGAAAGATGAGAGAAATGGCAGAATAGGAAGGGTAGTGATCATACAAGGAAATGATAAATTTTGGAGGTAGATCTGTTCTCAGCAGAGACCAGGTCCAAGATATGGTTGCAGGAGTGGTCACTAAAGTGAGAACAGGTGAACGAAGGTTCTCAGGGCAGAGGAGATCAAGGAACTGGGAATCCTGAGCAGGGCAGACATATGTTGATACACCTGCAACTTTTTATCATTAAAAAGCACCCTCACCTAATATGCTGCTCTGCCACTTGCCTCCTCTGTTTCATTCCATGTTGTTTTGCAATGCTGGTCAGGACACACTTAATTTATTTTGTCACGTTAATGGGCCACAACTTGAGTTAGAGGAAACACTGGGCCAGAGTGTTAGGTCATCTGTATGGAGGGTAAAGGCCTTGAGGTGGGGAGGCTGATGGAGTACTGCCGGAGTCACATAGCGAGGAAGAAGTCCCAGGTGATACACGCCGAGATCAAGGAATGAAGAGAGGGTGCCCCATAGAAAAGGGTTTTGAAAGAGGGTGATAGGAACCACCACCTGGAGGCAGCAGTGGGGAGAAGTCATGACCTTGAGATTTTCCCCTTAGCTTTCATTTCTCATACAAAGGTCAAAATGTCCCTCACGCTAATCAGGTAGGTTCTATTAATACACACTCTTCTTTTACAGAAGAAGAAGGGTTAAATAACTTGCACTTACAGGAACTTGTAGAGATTCAAACCAGTCCCTTAAGCACTAAATGCAAAAGACCCCTGGAGAGTTTTGCAACCTGATAAAATAGCCCATTCTGTATCCTGTTGTTTGCTGGGAGATGCAACTTGATTTTGTGACTGGAGGACCAGGAGGCCAGCCTCTTGCTCTCTTCAACTTCCCCTTTTCTAACCTGTACGAACACAGGTAGGAGTGAATATTTTCACAAAGCAGAAATGTGCAAAGCCATTGATTTTTACTTTTTTTTTCTCTAGGCAATTTTTATAGCCCTGAGTAATGAGCCATTCTGCTAATCTGGAGATCTGGAATTTAAGTGAAAGTATGATCAGATCCTGGTTTAGCCGCCCTGCCTCGTCATCAGCCACTCCAGCCCTCAGGCTCTGTTTCTTCCATCTCCATCTATCATCTTTCAGAGTCTCTTCCACTTTATACTTTTCTCATCCCAGTTTCTCTAAATGGCTCCTTTCCTCACATGTCTTTGAGAGTCAGCAGAGACTTCCAGTTTTTCTGGTCCTTTTTACTCTTTCTCATTAAGTTCCTAACCTCTTTTCCTATTGTTGGTTGTCGCAGTAACTGATACTACAGAGCATCGATTTCAAGCCAATTACCAGAAAGACTGAGCCACACAGAGCTTGGTGGTGCCCGCGGCATCCCTTCTTTGAGCTAACAATTTGCTTATTTATACCAGGGTTTCTGAAGAAACAGTCCCTTTGTTCTGCCTCTTCTGAATCCATCCCTATGTGATGAATCTTCATATGATCCATCAAAGTAATGTATCAGAGACATTTATAGACTCTTGTCTCCATTTTCTTTTAGAAATTATCCTTGAAATCCTTTTATGAGATGTTCCAAAACAAAGCTAGGGACATAAATTATATTTTTTAATTGATCAGTGTGAAAAGAAATATTATAGCTCATAAAAGAAACAAACACAAGAACACCTTATAAACACTATAGTAAGCCAGTTAGGATAGAATATTTTATAAAGTCACTCAAGAAAACTGGAGGAACAACATTAGAATTTCTATAAGTTGGGTTCTGTGATACAGAGCTAAACAAAACAGACAAGAGTTTTCATATGTGGCCACATGACTTTTTAATTTATGATACTTCCCAGATTACTGCAGTTCCAAAGAAATATGCTAATAAAAGGTTTCATTATTTCTGGCTCTTCACATCTTGTCTTGAGAACTTTCCCTTTCAATTATGAAAATATAAACAGAAAATTCGAAGTAATTATTTAACTATAAACATTGTTGTCTTATTTTGCTGCTATTTTTCACTATCCATGTCCAAAGTTAGTATTTGTTTTTCTCTTATTATCATTTATAAAGCGGCCATAGTGACTGAGGTAATCCTTACCAGGATGCTATGAGGACAGCATTATTATTAAGTCCATCATGCAGATGGAGAAACCAAGGCAGATACTCCAAGTTCAAGCATTTCTACCCTAAAAGAAGTGCTCAGTGGTTTGCCAGGGTCTTTTTCCCACAGTGTTAGCCTTGGTCAGTTAACAGGGCATATGGGCATTGACCAGAACAGTCTCATAGGACTCCATGCTCAGCAAGGCATTGTCCTTGTGGTTTAATTCTCTCTGGTTTGGGGTCTTGGAATTCTTAGTAACTTTTATTTCTGAATTTATTCTTTGGGCATGAAATCCTGTGGAACAATGGAGCACAAGCCAGGAGTTTAAAATGAAAGTGTTAGTCACTCAGTCATGTCCGACTCTTTGTGACCCCATGGACTGTAACCCACCAGGCTCCTCTGTCCATGGGATTCTCCAGGCAAGAATATTTGGGTGGGTTGCCATTACCTTCTCCAGGGGATCTACCTGATCCAAGGTTTGAACCTGGTTCTCCCACATTATAGACAGATTCTGTACTGTCTGAGTCACCAAGCTCAGCCCCATTTCATGTCACCTCCTTGTTGTGGTCTGTGCTGGAGTTGGAAAAGCATTTCCAGACACAGAGTATTTCAGAAGGGAGGTTTACAAAGAGCAAGAAGGAGAGATAATGAGGGCTCTGCAAATGCAGCAGACCAGGGAGAGCCCACCAGACCCTGTTAGAACAGTGGGTCACCTCAAGGGAGAACCAATGCTTTTTGTGGGTTAGTAGCCAATTTTTGCAGCCTCAAAACAGAAAATTCCTGCTAGAAGAGTGTTATTAGGTTATTGTCTAGGGCACTCTAGAGTGAATACTGGAGTGGGTATTTTTACCTCACATGGGTAAGGATCCTTACCTTACACGGCTGGTAAGGATCAGGGGGCTTTGGGCAACAATTACAGTGGGGCTCGGCCAGTTCCCAGAGATGACCTTGGTGCTGGCCTCCATATCTGTGGCCTTAGCACAAAGCTTTGTACCTGTTGGGATAGGGCTCCATACTCCTCACCAAACTGGGGTGGTTTTCAGCCTCCTCATCCATGCTCCTGTACTCTGCCCACCGTGACAACCAGGTTGCACTGGGGCTGGGGAACGGGAGGCCCAGGGCCTGGAAGTGGGCGGCCAGTGTTCTCCAGGGACAAGATAAGGCTGCTGTCCCCTCTGAGTGGCAGCACCACTGCAGGTTCCATGGGGACTGAGTGGGGACTTATCATCTTTCCACAGTCCAGGGACTAAGTATGTTCCCAGTGATTTCCACCTCAGAGGTAGCAGCCCTTCTTGGGCCTACAGAAAGTGGAGACTGACTGGACCTCCCTGTCCCCGCCAGGGCCCCACCTTTTCATTTTACTCTGGGGTCTGCAAATTAGGTAGCTGAGTAAGAAGCATGGGGACTGTTTTGGGGTGAATTGTGTCCCTCTCAAAATTATGTTTAAGTTCTAACCCCCAAATACCTCAGAATGAGACCTTGTTTGGAGACAAGGTCATTACAGATATAATCAAGTTATAATGAAGTGATTAGGGTGAGCCCTAATTTGACTGATGTCTTCATAAAGAAGAGGAGATTTGGACACAGAAATATGAATAAAGAGTAGATGATAGGAAGAGATACCAGGAGAAGACAGACATCTTTAAGCAAGGAAAGAGGCCTGGAACAGACCTTTCCCTCACAGGCCTCCAAGGAGCCAACCCAGCTGATACCTTGATTTTTGACACGTAATCTCCAAATCTATGACACAGCCTATTTCTGTTTAAGTCACTTAGTCAGTGACACTTTGTGACGGTAGCCTTAGCAAACAAATACAAGGACTAACATTATGTCTACCATTCGAAGTTTGGATTTGGTTTTGTTTTCATTTCTGTCTTTCACTTAGCAAAGCAGATAAAATGGAGAAAGTGAAAGTGTTAGTTGCTCAGTCATGTTTTACTCTTTGCGACCCCATGGACTGTAGCCTACCAGGCTCCTCTGTCCATGGGATTCTCCAGGCTAGAATTCTAGAGGGGGTAGCCATTGCCTTCCCCGGGGGATCGTCTGGACCCAGGTATCAAACCCAGGTCTCCCACACTGCAGGCAGATTGTTTACTGTCTGAGCCACCAGGGAAGCTCAGCATAAACACTTTTGCTTTCAGTAACGTCACATC
>NW_011495014.1:9171520-9172130 GCF_000754665.1 Bison bison bison
CATTCCCAGGGCTGTTCAGTTGTTGGTGGAGTTTTCTTTTTTTCTTTGTTTTGATGACCCAGTCTTTGAATCGCATCCTCCCAGGGTTTCAACACAAAGACATTGTTGAGGGAAGTTTATGACTTACTTGTCCTGTCTTAATGTCCTATCTTACTATTTCTTGCCATCACATGATTTTTTGTAACAAGGCTCCCTGGTGACTGAGATGGTATATTTTCAACACAGTCTATAAGATGATAACAGAGCCACTGTGAATAATGATTTTTACATAAGCAATGTCTGTTAGAGACTTCAGAGTTAAATAAAGACAGAAATAATGGAGGAATAGATGAAAAGCTAAAAGGAAATGTTTTCAACTCAGTTGAAAATTTTACCTGTAAGATTCACAGACACAGTGAAGAACTTTGAAAGAGAGAAGATTTTCTGTGGGGGTCTGCTGCTGCTAAGTTGCTTCAGTCGTGTCTGACTCTGTGCGACCCCACAGACGGCAGCCCACCAGGCTCCACTGTCCCTGGGATTCTCCAGGCAAGAACACTGGAGTGGGTTGCCATTTCCTTCTCCAATGCATGAAAGTGAAAAGTGAAAGTGAAGTCGCTCAGTCATGTCCGAC
>NW_011495014.1:9172230-9234575 GCF_000754665.1 Bison bison bison
CCATTTCCTTCTCCAATGCATGAAAGTGAAAAGTGAAAGTGAAGTCGCTCAGTCATGTCCGACTCTTAGCGACCCCATGGACTGCAGCCTACCAGGCTCCTCCATCCATGAGATTTTCCAGGCAAGAGTACTGGAGTGGGGTGCCATCGCCTTCTCCATCTGTGGGGGTCAGCTACTGCTAAAGATGAGATGGACGGAAAGGGAGCGGGAGGGATGGAATGAGAGTGGCCAAGGGGCAGGGGCAGTCTGGAAGGGTTAGTCCACTTCACACAGAGGTTGGTGAAAGGCAATTTGAGTCCTGACAAAACTGGAGCTCGTCAGAGCTGATGAAGCCAGGTTTCATTCCTCCTGCATGTGAGAAAGAGTATTGTATGCCTTGTGGAACTGAGTGATGATCTGGGGAGATCAGAAAGAAAGGGGAAGCGAATACGTGAAAAGGTTTAGCAAGAGGGGTCCCACAGGCCTGTGGAGGTGATGATTACCCAGGTTCAGAAGCTTCCGGAGAATAAAGAAGGCTCAATGTCAAGGATGATGCCAGGGCAGGAAAAGAGAAGGAAGTTCTGAGACAGGACAAGGGGATATTTTAAAACGTGCTCAGCTTTTTAGCTCATTTTATTAGGTTGGCCCAAAAGTTCACTCGGGTTTTTCTGTTACTTGTTATGGAAAAATCCAAATGAACTTTTTGGCCAACCCAACAGAAACCAGTTGATAGGAAGCCTATCAAGTTGATAAGCACTATCAGATTGTCAAGAGATAAACACCACATCTCAGATGATCTGGGATAAAATGCAAATATTCATGCAGAGAGGGCCAGGAAGGACAGACACATTTTCCCTTGATTTTGTCTTTCAAGTACAACGCACAGGCTGCAAACATCAGAAATTCCTTGCTTACTGGTTTGGAAAGACATATTAAGAATTCCGCTTCCCTGCATCGTTCAGCCATGAACGGGACTTGATTCACTCACACAGCATCCCTTCCTGCTGCAGTCATCTGAGTAAGGGAAACAATAACATCTGAATCTGACTCACTGGACAGGACAAACCTAAATTTGTGTAGCTGGGAAATGCCGATACATCTCAAGAGAGAAATTGCTCACCTTTAGATTGGTTTCAGGGCAGTGATCTCCCTGCCCCGCATACCTCCCAGATCCTTTTCATGCTAAAATTGAGATAGTGTCAGAACAGCCAAGAACTGGACAGATTCAAGAGCTGATCCTGGGGCAGGAAGTGCGTGAGCTGTGTGGGCAGATGGAGTAGAAGAGGGTTAAACCCCGGGGAATGGGGTAGGAGATTGAAATTGGATTGCAGTTGGCAAGCAGTGGCTTCCTAATAGCTTGTCTTAAACATAGCACTTGATGTGAACCGTGCATCTGAACTTTTCCTTCCACTTCCCTTAACGTGGCCAGCTTATACATCAGCTGGCTTAGTTGCCACTGTCATGGTGTTTTCCACCATAAAAGGAGCATTTTTTTTCCAATGAATTGTTTCATTGTTTTAAGGTTTTTTTTTTTTTTAATTGAAAGAACATACATCTCACCAAGGCTTACCATTTCAAATCATATTTATGTAACACTTCAGACCTCAGCTTGTTCTAAGAGGAGCTGCTTAAAGTAGAAAGTGAAAGTGAAGTCGCTCAGTCGTGTCTGACTCTTTGCGACCCCGTGGACTATAGCCCACCAGGCTCCTCTGTCCATGGGATTCTCCAGGCAAGAATGGGTTGCCATTTCCTTCTCCAGGGGATGTTCCCGATCCAGGGATCGAACCCAGCTCTCCTGCATTGCAGGCAGATGCAGGCAGACGCTTTAACCTCTGAGCCAAGTAGAAGGTGACACTAAAAGGCAGGTGGAGGTGGGCAGAAGGGGTGCTGAACATGAAGTGGAAGGGCCTCAAGAGGAATTTCCTGCAGGGACTCCCAGCTGGCACTTTTCCAACACTAATTACAGCCTGAGGCTTTAGACCCCAACCTCATGGTATGGTAGGAATCAGCAGGCAACTGACAAGCCATGTATCTGAAGCCAGAAAACAAGACATTGCAACTCCCTTTTCCAGGCTTCTCCGGTTCTATCAATCACCATGTCCTGTCATTTCTTCCCTCCTTGAATTATCTCTCAAGAGACTAGAGTCTAATTAGTCTCTTTCTTTCTCATCACCACCAGTTGAACTAATATCTCTGTCTCTCTTGCCGGATCAAAGCAGAAGTCTTCAGAATGTTCTCCATCCTGCACATGGGCTGTCTCATCCCAGCTAAGTGAGAACTCCAGCGCAGGAACTTGGACATTTGTCTCACACCTACACTCTCCTAAAACAATTCTGAGCACACAAAAAGTGCTCAATAAATGTTTTTATCAAATGATTCACATTCCACACCATAGCCTCAGTCACGGCTTCTCTTGTTCCAAAAGCTCCTTTTCATCTGAATAATGTACAGATTTTTGAATAAAATTTAAGTTCCTCATAAAATGGTCCCAAACCACCTCTTTCCAACCTCATATTCTACAACCACCGAACACTTTTATATAGTGAGGCTCTCATCACCCTTAGAGCTGATTATTTTCATCGCCTCTGACTCTGGTAACTTTTGCTCTGTCCACAATTTTCCTGGTGTGACCCTTCACCTCTCCATCTATACTTTCTCCACTACCTGAACTCCGTCTCTGTAAAGAGGATAGGCACCCATGCTGGTCTAGTGCACCAGTGTACCCCCATATGCAACACATATTAGGTCCCTAATAAATGTTGAATGAAAATGCCTCTTGTGTGTGTGTGTTCTTGTGAGATTGATTGATTTTTCTGATCTTCTAGACCAAACTGACACCTTCTAGATGCTGGTCTCCTCCTATTGTGATTATACCTCTTATGTCAAAATATATTTTGGAATTAAGTTGTGGTTCTTCCTGTACATTTCATGATGCACTCCCAGGGAGAACATCAGTTTCTTGAGTGCAAACACTGATATATGTATCCTATCTGCAGGGCTCCTCAGTTCAGTTCAGTTCAGTCACTCAGTCATGTCTGACTCTTTGCGACCCCATGAATCGCAGCACGCCAGGCCTCCCTGTCCATCAGCAGGGCTCCTAGCACATGCCACATTAGACCCTCCATTAATGTCTGTTTGAAATCTCAAGTCTCCCACTTCCAGTTGTTGTTGTTGTTCTGTCGCTCAGTCACATCTGACTCTTTGCAACCCCTTGGACCTGCATTATGCCAGGCTTCCCTGTCCTTCACCATCTCCCAGAACTTGCTCAATTTATGTCCACTGAGTCAATCTTGCCCTCTGTCATCCCCTTCTCCAGCATCAGGGTCTTTTCTAAGGAGTCAGCTCTTCATATCAAGTGGCCAAAGTATTGGAGCTTCAACTTCAACATCAGTCCTTCTAATGAATATTCAGTATTGATTTCCTTTAGGATTTACTGGTTTGATCTCCTTGGTGTCCAAGGGACTCTCAAGAGTCTTCTCCAAACCACAACTCAAAAGCTTCAATTCTTTGGTTTTCAGCCTTCTTTATGGTCCAGCTCTCACATCCATACATGACTACTGGAAAAACTATAGCTTTGACTAGACGGACCTTTGTTGGTAAAGTAATGCCTTTGCTTTTTAGCATGCTGTCTAGATTAGTCATAGCTTTTCTTCCAAAGAGCAAGCATCTTTCAATTTCATGGCTACAGTCACCATCTGCAGTGATTTTGGAGTCCGAGAAAATAAAATCTGTCACTGTTTCCACTGTTTCCCCATCTATTTGCCATGAAGTGATGGGACCAGATGCTATCATCTTTGTTCTTTGAATGTTGAGTTTTAAGTCAGCTTTTTCACTCTCCTCTTTTACCTTCATCAAGAGGCTCTTAAGCTCCTCTTTGTTTTCTGCCATAAGGGTGGTGTCATCTGCATAAGGCTGTATATTGTCACCCTGCTTATTTAACTTATATGCAGAGTACATCATGCAAAATGCCAGGCTGGATGAAGCACAAGCTGGAATCAAGATTGCCAGAAGAAATATCAATAACCTCAGATGACACTACTTCAAGTTATTTGGCAATAATCTACAGCAGTTCATTTTTTTCTTTCTAGGTTACAAATTAATGCATGTAAATAGAGCTAGACCTACATGGTTCTCACCAAGTATATGAATATAGAACTTCTAAGTAAAAAATAACATTTGGGAAAAAAACGTATAAGGATGATTCAAGTAAATGAGCTTTATGGTCTCACCCAGCGCTGAAGTTCATGGTTCTGGGTTTATGGGGAGTTAGTTTCTGCCACGTCTGTGTCCCTTCCAGTGCTGTTCTGCTGTCTCCTCCCTGGGAAATGGACCAGTTCATGTATACACACACTCTTTCCATTTAGAAAGGTCTGATGCACGGAGGGGCCATGTCCACCTCACTCATGTCATCACTTGAAGATCCAGTCAAGTGTTTTAAATTCTAGTCCTTTCCTTTTTCTAATTTTTCATCATTTGTTTTTAAAGATTTATTTTACAGTGTTATCTGTGGAACTGATGAAACTCCCCTCTTTTCATTAACTGGGAGAATTTGCATGATTCCAGAACAAATAGATATAGTTTTAGAGAGCAAATATTCAAGCAAATGACTCTTCTGTCTATCTCTGGTACCCTACACAGTGTCTTCCACATAGTCAGCACCCAGGGAATGCTTGTTGAATGAATGAATGAAGAAATGAATGAATAAAGAAATTCTCCTTCCATTCCTTAGAAAAGTACATGTCATCCTGTGGGACCAAAGGGTGGATCTAAAATGATCTCCTTTCCAGAGGAACTCAGAAGTAGAAAGTAGAAACACTAGTTTCAATGGATTTTGTTTTTTAAGGATGAAAATTAGTTTATAAGTTACTTCTAGTAAATCAATCCTTTTTCTCTTCCTAAACTTATAATTATGAAGGGATGTACAATAGCATTTTATTGCAAAGAGATTTAGTAATTCTGGCAGTACTTCATTAATCACTTAATCAGTGTTCAAGCAGAACTGATGTCCTTGACATCTATAATCAATCTTGATTCCTCCCACATTTGATCTTCATCCTTTCTGAAATCTGTCTACAGACTCCAAGGACTGGTGGCTTATTTTCACATCATGTTTTTGTTAGAGACGACTCTTATGCACATATGATAATAATCAGAATATTGCTACCTATATTGGGTCTCCTAGTAGTCTATTTGAAAACAGTTGCTTTCTCTTCAGTGAATTTATGGAGATTAATGGTGCTAGCACCAGATTCCATTATAGCTTAAAGGGAAAATGGGATTGGGCCATTTTTTAGCTTAGTGCGACATACTATTCTTTTGGAGATGGCATGTTTATTGTTATTAGTAAGCCAGAGCTACTTGTTTATGATACATTCTGAAGAACTTTTCCAAAGCCACATCCTAAAGGCAGCTGGGTGTAGAAATGTGATAGCACCCTAAAACTGAGCAGCATGGAGTTAAGTTTGTCTAACATCTTCTGCTTTGGAAAGGTATTTTTATGACCACTGGTGGGACTGAGTTCTAATTCTCTCTCTCCTTTCTCTCTTAACACTTCATAATTTGGATATTTTAAAATGTTATTCCTCTAAAATTTCAGTGTTATATAATTTTCATGTCCATGTACTTACACTGCTTGTCAACATCAAGTATTTTTGTCTTTCTTGTAACAGAGTTGCAATATAGACTTTACAGTTAAATAGTGTGGAAGATGAACAGATGAAGACTCAGTTCATAATGACACATGCATTTAAACAAGTGAGACAAAGATTTTGTCATCTGGTTGTTTGAGGAGACTTTTTCCTTCATAAAAGTTGATAATATGGTATTTCAGGATTGTTTGAAAACCTGACTTCAGGCTCTACTACAAAGCCACAGTTATCAAGACAGTATGGTACTGGCACAAAGATGGAAATATAAATCCACGCACATACGGACACCTTATCTTTGACAAAGGAGGCAAGAATATACAATGGATTAAAGACAATCTCTTTAACAAGTGGTGCTGGGAAATCTGGTCAACTACTTGTAAAAGAATGAAACTAGAACACTTTCTAACACCATACACAAAAATAAACTCAAAATGGATTAAAGATCTAAACGTCAGACCAGAAACTATAAAACTCCTAGAGGAGAACATAGGCAAAACACTCTCCAACATACATCACAGCAGGATCCTCTATGACCCACCTCCCAGAATATTGGAAATAAAAGCAAAAATAAACAAATGGGACCTCGTTAAACTTAAAAGCTTCTGCACATCAAAGGAAACTATTAGCAAGGTGAAAAGGCAGCCTTCAGAATGGGAGAAAATAATAGCAAATGAAGCAACTGACAAACAACTAATCTCAAAAATATACAAGCAACTCCTACAGCTCAACTCCAGAAAAATAAATGACCCAATCAAAAAATGGGCCAAAGAACTAAATAGACATTTCTCCAAAGAAGACATACAGATGGCTAACAAACACATGAAAAGATGCTCAACATCACTCATTATCAGAGAAATGCAAATCAAAACCACTATGAGGTACCATTTCACACCAGTCAGAATGGCTGCGATCCAAAAATCTACAAGCAATAAATGCTGGAGAGGGTGTGGAGAAAAGGAAACCCTCTTACACTGTTGGTGGGAATGCAAACTAGTACAGCCACTATGGAGAACAGTGTGGAGATGCCTTAAAAAACTGGAAATAGAACTGCCTTATGATCCAGCAATCCCACTGCTGGGCATACACACTGAGGAAACCAGAATTGAAAGAGACACGTGTACCCCAATGTTCATCGCAGCACTGTTTATAATAGCCAGGACATGGAAGCAACCTAGATGTCCATCAGCAGATGAATGGATAAGAAAGCTGTGGTACATATACACAATGGAGTATTACTCAGCCATTAAAAAGAATACATTTGAATCAGTTCTAATGAGGTGGATGAAACTGGAGCCTATTATACAGAGTGAAGTTAGCCAGAAAGAAAAACACCAATACAGTATACTAACGCATATATATGGAATTTAGAAAGATGGTAACAATAACCCTATGTACGAGACAGCAAAAGAGACACTGATGTATAGAACAGTCTTATGGACTCTGTTGGAGAGGGAGAGGATGGGAAGATTTGGGAGAATGGCATTGAAACATGTATAATATCATGTATGAAACGAGTTGCCAGTCCAGGTTCGATGCACGATACTGGATGCTTGGGGCTAGTGCACTGGGATGACCCAGAGGGATGGTATGGGGAGGGAGGAGGGAGGAGGGTTCAGGATGGGGAACACATGTATACCTGTGGCGGATTCATTTAGATATTTGGCAAAACTAATACAATTTTGTAAAGTTTAAAAAATAAATAAATAAAAATTTAAAATGAAAAAAAAAAAGAGAGAAAAAATAAAAATAAAAACTCTGCACCCACCATGTGTTACAGAAGCAAACTAAGTTGGACTTTTGTGATAACGTTAGAAGTCTTGGGTGGCATGCTTAAATTAGTATTCTACAAGTGTTCAACCAAACCTACAGCTGGATCTGCAGACCAAGAATCAAGAAGCCAGAAGGATAATAATGACAATAGTAACAACCTACATTTACTGAGGTCCTCCCATGCGAAGGTAGTGTGTGGTGTACTCTGCAGGAGCTCTTTAATGAAATACTCTTAACATCCCTATGAGATCAGTGTCATACATATTCCCAGTTCAAAGAGGAAAGGCAAGACTCACAGGCATCAGGAAATTTGCCCAGAGTTACAAGGCTGGTCTGTGGTGGGTCTACCTGATTCCACAGCTCTTAGCGCCCAGTCAGGCAGTCTATCCACCTATCTTAGGTGTGTGAACTGAGGCCCAGAGGGCTATGGTACAGCCAGTAAATTGCAGAGCTGGATATATTTGAACGTACATATTAGATAGAAGCTAAACTATAGAACAATTATAGTAAAATAATTATCCTTTTGTGAAAACTTAATGGAACTTTGGGCTAGCTAGTTAGTAGATTATAACAGAAATTAAGGTTAACATTTTACCCAGGCATGAAAAGATGAATAGAGAGTTGGAGAGAATGTTAATAATTATCAGAGTCCACATCAAATTGGTGAGAGGTAGATTTGATCTTGAATGACTATTACAAATAACCACACAGACATGGGCTTCATTAGGAAAACAAATTTCCTGATCTAAATGAAATCTCCCTAAAACCATTCATTCTCTGCCTCCACCCCCTTCTCTTTTGCTCTGATGTATGGTGATCAAAGCAATTTTCTGACAACTAATTCAACTCCTCAAATATATGGTTATAAATAACACTATCATTTATTAAATGAAGTATAGCTTCCATTAATACATTGACAATCTTTTTTTAACAGTTTCTTAAGTGATTTTGATTACTGTAAATCAGTTCTTCTTGACCTGAGCAACTTTAGAAAAGCCAAAAGAACTTTTATCAAAATGAAGCATTGTTCTCACGCACCAGTACGTAAGAGCTTCATTCTGCACTGTTTGAAATCTCTAGAAGGCTCTGCCTGTGTTCCCTATACCACTGCCACAGGACATGCCTGGCCCTAAACCACAGTTGTTTTAAGGGAACCTGATAATATCCCTTTAGACTTTTGAAGAATGGACAGGAAGTAAGATGTTTAAGAGCAGAGCCTAGCGAACAGGAGAACAAAAGAACTCTTGGACCTGCCCAGACGGTCAGAGCTAAGTAACCCAGCAACCATGAGCCTGGGTAAGCAGCACCCGCCAGTGTTTGAGTGAGTGAGTGAGTGAGTGAGTGAAGTTGCTCAGTCGTGTCTGACTCTTTGCGACCCTGTGGACTGTAGCCCACCAGGCTCCTCCGTCCATGGGATTCTCCAGGCAAGAATACTGGAGTGGGTTGCCATTTCCTTCTCCAGGGGATCTTCCCGACCCAGGGATTGAACCCAGGTCTCCTGCATTGCAGGCAGATGCGTTAACCTCTGAGCCACCAGGGAAGACAGTGTGTTTAATCAACATCAAACATTTACTGAACTTCGATGATGTGCTCAGGGCACTCTGAACTTATACTGAAGAAATCAGATGTGATTTCCACCTTTAGAAAACCTGTGGGAAGACATATTCATAGTTATTGCGTCATAGGTGCCTTCCAGGCTGACAGCTTGAAGTAAAGTCACATAATGAGTGGAGAGATACCACATAAGCCCTGTCTGGGCCCAGGCAGCTTGTCCACAGGAAACTCATCCAGATCCTTCCTTCTGGCTCCCTGGGGTTGGAGGCTCAGGGGTGTATCACGAAATGCCTACTCCCTCCATGCCCCAGGTGGGCCTGTGTGGTCTGAGTCCCGTCGTGGCGCTCTTGTATCTTCTCATGTAGCTAGGTGAAGGACCTCAGCTAGTGTCCTGGGCATTTGTGTGCTGTGGCCAGCCCCACCCACCCTCCTCCTCTCTCAGGAGGAGGCTGACCCCAGAGCAAATGTCCCTGTCTTTCTACTTCTGATGGGCCCAGCACAGAAAACAAATGTGGGGAAGCATTTTTGCTCACAAGCACTGGGTCTCCTATCAAAACACAAAGAAACCCTTGAATTCTATCCTTTGGGTGTCCTGCAGAAATTTGATGGGGAAAATGTTCATTTCAGTGGCTCTTGATTGAGCTGCCAAATTCCTAACATTCAGGCACTTGTCTGGAAAAAAAAAAATGTCACCATACCCCTAAGCACCCAGTGTGTCTCTGCTGTAGCCCTGAGTATTGTTAGCAGGCCTCTCTCTCCAGTTGCGGCGAGCTCCTTTTCCATCAGTGCTGTTCCCGAGTGGATCCACAAGCAGCCCTTGTTACTGGGGGGGCCAATCCAGTCTTAGAGCAGAGGTTTGCCATTAGCTCCAGCAAGTCCGTGTATGCCTCCCAAGAAACTCCTTTGATTTGTACAAACCAAGCCCTTGTTGTGAACCCTGCCCATTCAACTTCAGACCTGTTTGAGATGCAATAGCTGTTGGTGTGACATGTCACAGCTCAGACATGCACATTGGGATCCCCCTGACACTGGTTAATTGTATATGAAGACTCTCTACTATATCTTCTATTTTGCTGTTTCAGATAAAGGAATCTTCATTATCCAAAGTGAGAACCTCGAGAAATGTATTCAAGCCAGCAAATCTACACTGACCCTGGAGAACTGCAAACCACCCAACAAGTACATGCTGTGGAAGTGGGTTTCAAACCACCGCCTATTTAACATCGGAGGCAGTGGCTGCCTGGGCCTGAACGTGTCTAGTCCAGAGCAGCCACTGAGCATATACGAGTGTGATTCCACCCACGTTTCCTTGAAGTGGCACTGTAACAAGAAGACGATCACAGGCCCACTCCAGTACCTGGTCCAGGTGAAGCAGGACAACACGCTTGTGGCCTCAAGGAAATATCTCCATAAGTGGGTTTCCTATATGTCCGGCGGTGGAGGCATTTGTGACTATCTGCACAAAGGTAAAAAATAATGTCAACCAAAGTACGCATGAAATGATATAGTAAAGATTTGTGAAATATATGAAAGAGGTACACAGCCCCTGGGACCTCAAGGAACTTCTGCTAAATAGGTTTGAGTTGCTTACTTGCTTATTGTAAAAAGATCGCCAGAGTCTTAGAACAGATTTGCTAAATTCTGCTAAAGAAGCAGAACTTTGAATTTAAAGGTATTAAGGGAGAAAACACTTAAATAACTTTGGGAATCAGTGGAAAGGAGAAAGAACAGAAAGATGAGGGAGAGAGAAAATCAAAGTAGAAGGAAAAGATTTTTGAAGTTAAAAGCCTTGTCAGGATAAATATAATAAGAGCCTCTCAGGCCAACATTCCTTTTATTGTAGAAAGTCAGTTCTGTGTATGAAGCATGTGTGCAGGGCACCTCAGTGTCTCCTAAGACCAGGCTGGCATCTGTGTGGTGGGCATGTCAAGGCGTTAAAGGCAGACTGTTGTCAGACGTTATTTGCTGTGTGTCGGGGAGTGGGAGGGGTTTCCTGGGTGTCTCAGTGGTAAAGAATCCACATGTTAACACAGGAGACGCAAAGGACACAGGTTTGATCCCTGGGTTGGGAAGATCCTCTGGAGACGGAAATGGCAACCCACTCCAGTATTCTTGCCTGTAAATCCCATGGGCAGAGGAGCCCGGCAGGTTGCAGTCCATGGGGTCGCAAAGAGTCAGACACACTGAATGACTAAGCAACATCAGCAACAAACAAGGGAGTAGGAAAGCGTGGTTTTGGTGGCAGGTAAGTGGAGGTGTTTCCATTTTCCATAGTTCTGTGATATCTGGCATTTTAAAACAAAGAAAAAGAGACAAAGACAGCTGCTTACTTCTGAAATTCTGAACCCTCAAACCTGTTTGTCAGGTTTTGTTATGTAGCTCTGTTCAGTCATCCTTCACACACTCACGGAACACGGACTATTTCTGGGCTGGCATCTGATTTACAAAGGCCAGCGAGACAGGAATGGTCCCTGCCCTTCTGGTACTTTGTAGAATAATGCCTCAATAAGAGCTTCGACTTCTAAAAACTGTAGGAAGCAGAGAAAGGAGCTCCTAAAATCTAAAGCAAAACTTCCTCCTGTACCTACATGAAGTGAGTAAAGAGACACAGAGACAAGAGTAAGCCATTTTTCAGGACTCACTAAAATAAAGCAAGTGCTGCAAACCAGCACTCTGAATAATCTCCAGTTCCAAGGAAGAATTTGGCTTTTTGTTTCACGTGAACATTTCAGCCAAATACCCACACTCACAATGCACGCAGGGGAAGACTAGGTAGAAGGCAGAGGATGTGTCCTGGAATAGCAGCAGTTTCCAAACAGCTCAAACCTCTAGGGCTGGCGATATGGGGTGAGCTCAGGCTACTGCCACACCCCAAACTGTATCACCCACCTCACCCCTCCCGATTGTGAGAGAGGGTGGGAATCTCTACAGTCAGCCCTTTCACTCCAGGACCCGCTGACTTAATTGATGGTGGCCCTGATCCCCTTCTCATGGTAAAGAACCTCCTTTGAATCAGTTCTAATGAGGTGGATGAAACTGGAGCCTATTATATAGAGTGAAGTAAGTCAGAAAGAAAAACACCAATACAGTATATTAACTCATATATATGGAATTTAGAAAGACGGTAACGATGACCCTGTATGTGAGACAACAAAAGAGACGCAGATATAAATAAAGAGCAGACTTTTGGACTCTGTGGGAGAAGGCAAGGGTGGGATGATTGGAGAGAATAGCATTGAAACATGTGTATCACCATATGTGAAACAGATCACCAGTCCAAGTTCAATGCATACAGGGCACTCAAAGCCGGTGCTTTGGGACAACCCTGAGGGATGGGATGGGTTCAGGATGGGGGACACATGTACACCCATGGCTGATTCATGTCAATGTATGGCAGAAACCACCACAATATTGTAAAATAATTAGCCTCCAATTAAAATAAATTAATTAATTTTTAAGAAAAGAAATATTAAAAAAAAAAAAAGGGAAACAGGTCAAATGCCAAAAAAAAGAAAGAATCTGCCTGCCAATGCAGGGGACATAAGAGACGTGAGTTGAATTCCTGGGTTGGGAAGATCCCCTGGAGGGTGGCATAGCAACCCACTCCAGTTTTCTTGGCTGGAGACTCCCATGGACAGAGGACCCTGGAGGGCTACAGTCTATGAGTCGCAAAGAGTTGGACACGACTGAAGCAACTAAGCGCACACACACTGATCCCCTTCACTACAGAAAGTCCCAGTTGATTCACGAAAAGTTGTTGCCTCCTGCTTAAGGCCAGGGATGACCAATGATTGGAATACTCTGAGAACGCAGCCAGCAGGCCGCTCAGCGTGGCCATTCTCTCTCCCAGACCCCCTCTCTGGGGCCAATAGCCGGGCATCCACTCTGCCTTCTCTCTGTGTACAATCTGCTTGCCACACTGCACCATGTGTGTCTTTAAAAATGGAAATCTGATCATGTGCTTTCCCATTCAGTACCCTCTGATGACTGCCTATTGCCTTCAGAGTAAAAGCCGAAGTCCACGTCGTGGCAGAGCTGGCCCTCTGTGAGCCGACACCCCAGTGCCTCCCTGGTCCTCTGCCCACTGGGTTTCCCTGCTTTCCCCTCATGACCACACGTGGGTCTTGATGCAGGTCCCGCATTCCTGCTCTTCCTTCTGCCAAAGCAACTCTTGTCCAGAGGCCTGAACTTCACTTTCCCAAATTCTTATTCAGAGAGGCCTTCACTGACCATTTTATCAAAAATAGTGCCCCTTCAACCCCCACTTGGAGAAGGGAATGGCAACCCACTCTTGTATTCTTGCCTGGAGAATTCCATGGACAGAGGAGCCTGGCAGGCTACAGTCCATGGGGTTGCAAAGAGTTGGACACGACTTAGTGACTAAACCACACCCCCACCACATACACCCAGTCATTCTGTTCTTATCCTATTTTATTTTTCTTCATGGTTACTTATCACTACTTGAAATTACAAGTTTATCTATATATTTTCTTTCTCTTTTTTTTCTGCCCACTCAAACAGATGCTCCATATGAAAGGGAAATTTACTCATTTGGTCACTATTACATCATAATACCCAGTGCTGAACACATTAAATGCTCAACAGATATCTGTTGAGTGAATATAAATACTTATGAAACTCTAGATTCAGATGCTGCTGACTGATATACTTGGGGACTGGAAGATATTTTAAAGTGAAATCTTCAACTATATTCAGTATCTTGTAATAGCCTATACTGTAAAAAAATCTGAAGCTATATACCTAAAACTAACACAATACTAAAAAGCAATTATACTTAAATACAAATAATAAGTAATTTTTTTCTTCTTATCCATTCACAAATATGTGTGCTACTGAAGCAGTGTTGATCAATCAGTCATGTCTGACTCTTTGCAACCCCATGGATTGTAGCCCGCCAGGCTCCTCTGTCCATGGGATTCTCCAGGCAAAGATACTGGAGTGGGTTGCCATTCCCTTCTTCAGAAGGGATCTTCCTGACCCATGGATCAAACTCGGGTCTCCTGCATTACAGAAGTTTACCGACTGAGCCACCACGGAAACACTGAAACAGTGCATCATAGTAAACAAACAAGGAGATAAACATACAAAACAAACCACGTATCAGCATTTCCCTGAACACAGCACTCAGCCTTGTACTTTTCCACACACTAGACATTGAGGTCTTAAGGGTTAACCACGGTAAAGTGAGGGCCTTGCCCAGTGTAGATTTTCGGTCAATAAAAAATGCATTTGCGCTATGACAGTCTCCAAAGATAAAGTTGCCATACTACTTATTTGACTTTGTCCTCTTTTTTGTCTTAGATTTGTACACAATCAAAGGGAATGCCCATGGGACTCCGTGCATGTTCCCCTTCCAGTACAATCAGCAGTGGCACCACGAATGTACCCGGGAAGGACGGGAAGACAACTTGCTGTGGTGTGCCACTACCAGCCGATACGAAAGAGACGAGAAGTGGGGATTTTGCCCAGATCCTAGTAAGAATAAAATCTAGTTTTCCCTATATGTCACGAATGAATCAAGGATGATTAGAAAGTTATTATATCCAAAGAAAAGCACTGAGATTGAGCTATTGAAGTCTGAATAAGCTTGCTGAATCCATTTAACCAGATTTTGATTTTGTTTGTTTTTGCCTTGAAAAGACAATTCTGATGTATATTGCTTTTTTCCCCCTAAGTTCAAAGATATTAATTAGTCATTCCTCACTAAGTTCAGTGCATAAATATGCTTTAACTGGAATCAAATTTTAATACTCTGTGATTTCATTAATTCCAGCTTCCAGGCTGGATACTTCAAAACAAAACTGAATGCATATGAAGTTTTGCTATCCTTCCAGTCCACTCCTTCTTATGAGCTCCTTCACCTATCCAAGTCCTGATTGCTTGTCCTGCTCATTGTCAAGCCCAAACATCAGCTGGCCCTTGATGATCTTTTTAAAATCACAGTTGCCCTCCCAGTATTTCTCAACAGTGATTCCCTTTCCTTACTACTCAGTTTCTAGCTATAACTTTAAACTCTTTTTCTCTACTTAACCTGATTTTCAAGGTCCAGTAATAGCTTCAATGTTCTAAATATTTTGTCAGTAAGTACTGTATTATTTTATTGTATTTTCATTTAGCTTAAAAGTTGCCAATGGTCCTTAAGTACTGGGGAATGTTTATATATATCTTCTATTTTCTTTCTTATTTATTTATTTTTGGCTCTGCTGAGTCTTCATTGCTGCAAGGACTTTTCTCTTTTTCACTCTCTCTTTCACTTTCATCAAGAAGCTCTTTAGTTCTTTGCTTTCTGCCATAAGGGTTGTGTCATCTGCATATCTGAGGTTATTGATACTTCTCCTGATAATCTTGATTCCAGCTTGTGCTTCATCCAGCCGAGCATTTCGCGTGATGTTCTCTGCATATAAATAAGCAGGGTGACAATATACAGCCTTGACATACTCCTTTCCTGATTTAGAACCAGTATGTTGTTCCCTGTCCAGTTCTGTTGCTTCTTGACCTGGATACAGATTTCTCTGGAGGCAGGCAAGGTGGTCTGGTATTCCCATCTCTTTCAGAATTTTCCATAGTTCGTTGTGATCCACACAGTCAAAGGCTTTGGTGTAGTTAATAAAGCAGAAGTAGATGTTTTTCTGGAACTCTCTTGCTTTTAGATGATCCAGTGGATGTTGACAATTTGACCTCTGGTTCCACTGCCTTTCTAAATCCAGCTTGAACATCTAGAAGTTTACGGTTCACATACTGTTGAAGCCTGGCTTGGAGAATTTTGAGCATTACTTTGCTAGTGTGTGAGATGAGTGCAATTGAGCAGTATTTTGAACATTCTTTGGCATTGCCTTTCTTTGGGATTGGAATGAAAACTGACCTTTTCCAGTCCTGTGGCCACTGCTACATTTTCCAAATTTGCTGGCATATTGAGTGCAGTATTTTCACAGCAATATCTTTTAGGATTTGAAATAGCTCAGCTGGAATTCCATCACCTCCACTAGCTTTGTTCGTAGTGATGCTTCCTAAGACCCACTTGACTTCACATTCCAGGATGTCTGGCTCTAGGTGAGTGATCACACCATCATGGTTATCTGGGTCATGAAGGTCTTTTTTTGTACAGTTCTGTGTATTCTTGCCACCTCTTCTTAATATCTTCTGCTTCTGTTAGGTCCATACAATTTCTGTCCTTTATTGTGCCCATCTTTGCATGAAATATTCCCTTGGTATCTCTAATTTTCTTGAAGAGATTTCTAGTCTTTCCCATTTTATTGTTTTCCTGTATTTCTTTGCATTGATCACTGAGGAGGTCTTTCTTATCTCTCCTTGCTATTCTTTGGAACTCTGCATTCAAATGGGTATATCTTTCCTTTTCTTCTTTGCCTTTAACTTCTCTTCTTTTCTCAGATAAATAAGCCCTCCTCAGACAACCATTTTGCCTTTTTGCATTCCTTTTTCTTGGGAATGATCTTGATCACTGTCTCCTATACAATGTCACAAATCTCCGTCCATAGTTCTTCGGGCACTCTGTCTATCAGATCTAATCTCTTGAATATATTTGTCACTTCCCCTGTATAATCATAAGGAATTTTATTTAGGTCATACCTGAATGGTCTAGTGGTTTTCCCTACTTTCTTCAATTTAAGTCTGAATTTGGCAATAAGGAGTTCATGATCTGAGCCACAGACAAATCAGCTTGTTTTTGCTGACTGTATAGAGCTTCTCCATCTTTGGCTGCAAAGAATATAATCGATCTGATTTTGGTATTGATCATCTGGTGATGTCCATGTACAGAATCTTCTCTTATGTTGTTGGAAGAGGGTGCTTTCTATGACCAGTGTGTTCTCTTGGCAAAACTCTGTTAGCCTTTGCCCAGCTTCATTTTGTACCCCAAGGCCAAATTTCCCTGTTACTCCAGGTATTTCTTGACTTCGTACTTTTGCATTGAATCCCCTATAATGAAAAGGACATCTTTTTTGGGTATTAGTTCTAGAAGGTCTTGTAGGTCTTCATAGAACTGTTCAACTTCAGCTTCTTCAGCGTTACTGGTTGGGGCATAGACTTGGATTACTGTGATATTGAATGGTTTGCCTTGGAAATGAAGAGATCATTCGTTGTTTTTGAGATTGCATCCAAGTACTGCATTTCGGACTCTTTTGTTGACTATGAGGGCTACTCCATTTCTTCTAAGGGATTCTTGCCCACAATAGTAGATATAATGGTCATCTGAGTTAAATTCACTGATTCCAATCCATTTTAGTTCACTGATTCCTAACATGTCGACATTCACTCTTGCCATCTCCTGTTTGACCACTTCCAATTTACCTTGATTCATGGTGTTGGAGAAGACTCTTGACGGTCGCTTGGACTTCAAGGAGATCTAACCAGTCCATCCTAAGGGAGATCAGTCCTGGTTGTTCATTGAAAGGACTGATGTTGAAGTTGAAACTCCAATACTTTTGCCACCTGATGCAAAGAGCTGACTCATTTGAAAAGACCCTGATTCTGCGAAAGATTGAGGAAGGAGAAGAAGGTGACAACAGAGGATGAGATGGTTGGATGGCATCACTGATTAAATGGACATGAGTTTAGGTAAACCTCAGGAGTTGGTGATGGATAGGGAGGCCTGGCGTGCTGCAGTTCACGGGGTCGCAAAGAGTCGGACACAACTGAGCGACTGAACTGAACTGAACCGATGGACCTAACATTCCAGGTTCCTGTTGCAATATTGTTCTTTACAGCATCGGACTTTACTTCCATCACCAATCACATCCAAAACTGGATGTTGTTTTTGCTTTGGCTCCATCTCTTCATTCTTTCTGGAGTTATTTCTCCACTCTTCTCCAGTAGCATATTGGGCACCTACCAACCTGGGGAATTCATCTTTCAGTGTCCTATCTTTTTGCCTTTTCGTAACTGTTCATGGTGTTCTCAAGTCAAGAATACTGAAGTGGTTTGCCATTTCCTTTTCCAGTGGACCACGTTTTGTCAGAACTCTCCACCATGACCTGTCTGTTTTGAGTGGCCCTACATGGCATGGCTCATAGTTTCATTGAGTTAGACAAGGCTGTGGCCCATGTGATCAGTTTCATTAGATAAGCATCTAAGCTACTTATCATAGTACTTAGTACTCACCAGGATTACCACCACCATCATCATGTCACCATTAGGTCTAACATCCTTTCAACATGTGCTTCTGAATCAATGATCCTTCCTCTTTATCATCTTTGTCACCAGCACTAATTAAGCATAGCGTTAGTGAAAGGTTGTTGTCGAATCACGCGAAGACACCGGGATTCTTGGCCCCCGGGAGGAGAAGAATTCAATCCGGGGTCAGAGACGAGGCTTGATCGCTCAGAGCTTTTGTGTAATAAAGTTTTATTAAAGTATAAAGGAGATAGAGAAAGCTTCTGACATAGGCATCAGAAGGGGGCAGAAAGAGTACCCGCTTGCTAGTGTTAGCAATGAAGTTATATACTCTCCAATGAATCCAAAGAATGTCTGGAGGTTGTAAAGACCTCACCAGACCTACTCACATAATTTACATTTTAAGATAACAGAATTAGCCAGAAGGTTTAATTCAGAGACGGTCCTCAGGCAGGATACATTATTGTTATATAATCCTAAGGAATATAGAGAAGGAAAAAAAGTTTGTCCTTTCTTCCTCCTTGAGAATTCCAGACCCCTCTCTCCTTGGGGACCCCTAGACTCCTTATCAACCTGCCTAGGAAATGACTCTCTCATTAGGACTTAGATTCCTCTCTCCAAAGAACTTGGCCCAGATGGAATACAGGACAGACAGATTTGTTCCATGCCTGGAAATGGAGACTACATTTGATAGGATGCTCTAGAATCATATAGTTTAAAATGTAGATCCTTGTCCAGTCCTGGAGATGCAATGAGCATTTACATTTTTGACAAATGGCCCAGGTGATCAACATGCAAGTAATTCCACATAATATCTATATACAGGGGTGATATTAAGACACTCAGCAACCAATTTGGTATGGACTATTGGCCAATTTAAGTGGAGACCTTAATGTGGAGGCTTGGAGTCCTGGACACCCACTACTGGTATTAGCCCCTTATCTGCTGTAATGTGAGGGGATGCTGAGGCAGCAAGAGGCACTTGATGAGCTCAGGAGAGCAGCTCTTCACCAATCAGCATGAAAGTATTTCATTATTTATTAACTGTCAGATCATTAGCCTTCTCTATCTGAATCTGAATGTCTCTGAATGTCTGTGTGGAGGAATATGTGCATGTAATCCCTACACTCCTTAGATCCTTGAGTCTGATGTCACATTTTTTACATCATCTTCTCTTTCCATTTCCATCTCCAATAGATGTCATTATTAAAAGTAAATAAACAGAGCCCTGGTTTGAGTTCCCTGAGTCATACAGCAAATTCCCACTGGCTATCTATTTTAGATACGTTAGTGTATCTGTTTCCATGCTACTCTCTCCATTAGTGGGAAGAAGGCTCGAGAGGGAGGGGATATATGTATACGTATGACTGATCTATGTTGATGTATGGCAGAAACCAGCACAATATTGTAACTCAAACATCTTACAATAAAATTGTTTTAGGAAAGTAAATAAGCAAATATTAATAAAAGTAACATGTATTTCACATAGCCCTAATACTATTTTTTAAACTATACTAGTCTCTTTGATGGAGAAGGAAATGGCACCCCACTCCAGTACTCTTGCCTGGAAAATCCCATGGATGGAGGACCCTGGTGGGCCGCAGTCCATGGGGTCGCTTAGAGTCAGACACGACTGAGCGACTTCACTTTCACTTTTCACTTTCATACATTGGGGAAGGAAATGGCAACCCACTCCAGTGTTCTTGCCTGGAGAATCCCAGGGACCGGAGAGCCTGGTGAGCTGCCGTCTATAGGGTCGCACAGAGTTGAATATGACTGAAGCGACTTAGCAGCAGCAGCAACAACAGACACCTTGAGATTCTCCAAAGAACACTGTCACCATCCTCTGTCACTTTTAGCCAATTATCATTTCCTAGGTGGAAGCCTGGGTTTAGTGGTGCCCAGGGCTTTTAGATCCCTGGACTATTTGTTCAGCTTCCTACAGTTCAGAAACATCCTCCACTTGACAGCCTGCCACATTCCAACTCTCTTGCCCTTCACAAAACCAGCAGAGAGAATATTTATTTGTACAATGCTAAATTACAGTTCCAATTTTCTTCCTTTCTTTTACTTTTGGTTCCTGGTAGCCAGCATAACTCAAAATAATGTGCCAGAGACTGGAATCTGAGCACACTGATTGCTTTTTCCATGGGGTCAGGAAGTGGACAGGACAGAGAGATTAAAGCAAAGATTCATACTCCTGTATCTCATCTTTCTTATTCAGAAATTTTTTACTATCTCAATGTAGAATGATGCCTTTATTTTTAAAAAGTTGATTGTAAGTGAACACAGTGTAAATTTAGTCCTAATAAACACATACTAAAACACACGAGCAGGGAGGGATGTGATAAAACTTCTGTTGCTATAGATCTTCAGGAATGAGGATGACATAAAGGAATCTCTCTGGTTTTATTTAGAGGTGATTCTGAGTCATACTATGTCTGTCCTGATTGTATGTCTTACACAGCTGGAGAGTCAGGCTTAGTTAGTTTGAGATATTTTTAGGATACCAGCCTTTGGGTGAAGGCTTCCCCAGTGGCTCAGCATTAAAGAATCTGCCTGCAGTGCAGGAGACACAGGAGACACGAGCTTGATCCCTGGTCAGGAAGATCCCCTGGAGGAGGAAATGGCAACCCACTCCAGTATTCTTGCCTGGAAAGTCCCATGGATGGATTTTCATGGGTCCATGAAAAGCCTGGCAGGCTCGTTGCTCTGGAACCTCATTCACCTGATACAGTTTTTATCAGTAATTTGAATGATAGCACAGATTGGTACCAATTTAGATGTATGACTACCAACCTTTGCTTCATCAGCAGTATTATTATATCTCTCTTCTCAAGCTTCTATCTCACTCCCCAAAGGGCCATATGAATCTTTCTTCTCCCCTGACTTTCTAACCTTGCCCTACATTCTCCTTCCAAACTCTTAAGAGCCGACTTCAAAGAAAATAGGATCCCTCAGAGGGGAAGTTTTGACAACTTCCTGCTCACAGGCCTGCTCTTTAAGCCTACAGTGGTTTGGATCCATCTCTATTTTCTCCCTCCCAAGCAATAGTGGTCCTCCTCCTACCGAGGGCGAATCTCCCCACCTGGACTCTGGAGCCTCCCATCCAATCTTCTCCAACTTTATTTCAGTGTTTCTCAAAGCATGGTCCCTGTTCCAGATTGGAAAGGGATATGTAACAGTATCTCTCTTTGCAGATATCATGATCTTGGATATATAAAATTCCAAAGAATCCACTAAAAAACTACTATAACTAATAAACTCATTCACAGGACACAAGAGCCATATACAAAAGTCAATTGTACTTTAGTACAGTAGCAATGAACAATCCATAAATTAGATTAAGAAAACAAATCAAACAAAGAGAGAGAAGTCCATTTATCCTAACATCCAAAAGAATAAAATACTTAGGAAAAATTTAACAAATGACATGAAAAACTTATGTCTAAAAACTACAAAACATTGAAAGAAATTAAAGAAAATTAAATAAATGGAAAGACATCCCGTGTTCATGTGAGCAGAAGGCTTTTTATTGGTAAGATGGCACTGCTACAGCAATCTCTATTAATTCCTAGCTGACTCCTTTGCAGAAATTGACAGGCTCTTCCTAAAATTCATATGGAAATTTGAAGGACCCAGAAGAGCCAAAATAACAATGAAAAAGAAGAAAAAAGTTGGAGGACTTAGATTTCTCAATTTCAAAACTTATGGAAAGTTTGAAAATTATCAAAATGGAATAAAACTGAGAGGCCCACACTTAACGATTTTTGATTTCTGACAAGGATGCCAAGACAATTCAATGGGGAGAGAATAGTCTTTTCAAAAAATGGTACAGGGAAACTGGATATTCACATCCAAAAGAATAAAATTGAACTTCTGTCTATCACCATATAAAAAACTAACTCAAGATAGATTTTGAAAACTTATATGGAAGAGATAAGACTATAAAACTGTTAGAAGAATCGGTTAGTAAGTTCAGTCGTGTCTGACTCCTTGCGACCCCATGGACTGCAGCACGCCAGGCTTCCCTGTCCATCACCAACTCCCGGAGCTTACTCAAACTCATTCTTCTTAGAAGAATACATAGGGGTAAAGTTTCATGAATTCTTAGATATGACATCAAAAGCAGGAGCAATAAAAGAAAAAAAACTGACTAGACTTCATCAAAATTAAAAATTCTGTGTTTCAAAGGACACAATCAAGAATGTGAAAAGATAACCCACAAAATAGGATAAAATATTTGCAAATCAGATATCTAATAAAGGACCTATGTCTAGAATATATAAAGAAAGCTTATAACTCAATAAAAAGACAACAGTCCCAATTTTAAAATGGGTAAAATTGTCTGAATAGACATTTCTCAAAAAAAAAGATTGACAAATGGCCAATAACCAATGAAAAGCACTCAGTATCATGAGCCATTAGGGAAATTAAAACAAAAACCACAGTGAGATACCACTTTACATCTCACACGATGGCCACAATCGAAAAGACAGACTAAAATAACAAGCGCTGATAAGGATATAGAGAAATTGGGACTCTCATACACTGCTGGAAGGATTGTAAAAGGATACAGCTGCTTTGGAAAACAGTCTGTCAGTTCCTTAAAAGGGTAAATATTGGGTTACCATATGACCTGCAATCCTCCTAGCTAATTATCCAGGAAAAATGAAAACACATGCCCACACAAAAACTTGCACACAAATGCTTATAACAACATTATTTATAATAGCCAAAAAATAGATACAACCCAATGTCTATCTACTGAGGAATACATTAATAACACATAGTATACCCATACAATGGGATATTATTGGGCTATATAAAGAAATAAAGTATTGGTACATGCTACAACATGGATGGCCCTTGGACACATTATGCTAAGAACCCAGTCACAAAAAGACCACACAGTACAATTCCATTTATGTGAAATTTTCAGAATAAGCCAATCTATAGAGACAGAAACTAGTTTAGTGGTTGTCTCAGACTGGGAGTAGGGGTGAGGACTGAGGGAAAAGTGGGGAGTGATTGCTAATGGATACTGGGTTTCTACAAAAGTGTTCTAAACTTGATTGTCGTGATGGCTACACAATGCTTTGAATATACTAAAAACCATTGAACTCTATACTTTAAATGGCATGTTATATGGCATGTTAATTGTATCTCAGCAAAACTATTTTTTTTAAAGAGTAAATGGGAGATGAGAAATTGGAGACAGCATATGTATGAAACTATGTGATTAACAGGGGTAGAGAAAAGGCAGAGACTGGGATGGGGCAGCCAAGGGAAGGAGTTTTTTTGCTTCTTGTTTTTTAAAGGTGAGAGACACTAAGTCATCTTTGAGTGCATCTGGAAATGATCAAAGAGAAAGAGGTTGAAGATGCAGGAAAGTGAAACAATTGGTGAAATAAACATGGTCTCTCAGAAGGCAGAAGGAAGTGGGGTCCAGATCCTAGATGGATGGACTAGCCTTTTATGGATGTAAAAACAGCTTCTCCGTAGGAGAGAAGAAAGAGAGCATAGTACAGGTCCAAGAAGGTTGATGGATTAAGTGATGGGGAATATGAGGAGTAACCAGCCCAGACCTGTGGACTTGGAAGAGGGGAAGAAGGCGTGAGAAGTTCGGACAACAGGAAAGGTGTGAAATGAACATGGTGGCTGCTGGGAGAGCAAGCTTACTGGAGAAAACTGGTCACATTTCCAGGAAGTTTCAGGGGTGGTTGATAATGAATCAATCAGATGACTTTTCTTGGCAGTGCTCATCAGTTGGATGCAGGCACAGAGCAGGCAAATGATTGGGTTAATCTGCTGAAAGAGGCTCCAGAAAGTTACTAATGACTTAGGCCTCACTGTACTCCAAGATTTGACAATAAGTAACAAAACTGATATTATCTCTTTCCTTGGGTTTCTGGGGCCCATGCCTACTAGTTTTCTTCCTTCTTTTGTGGTCACCGCTTCTCATCTTCCTTTGATATCATAGTCTCCTTACCCAACTACCTTTAGGCACTGATGGGGAAAAAGATGGAACATGGTACTGCTTTCCTGATACTTAATTTTATGAGGAAAAACAGACAATCAATAAGCAATCACATAATGCATCATTTAATTTCAACTGCGATCAGGGCTACCAAGGAGCTTGTATGGCACTGGGAGCAGGAAGTCCTGACTTGGTTTGGTATCCCTTTTACAGGAGATTTACTACCAACACACTTTGCAGGGAACAGATATTCAGTAACTATGTGCCGAGTATATAAAAGACCAAAGAGAGAGAAAATAGTAACTTTGTAGCTCGGAGTTGCTCTAATAGTATGTGTATTTTTTGTTTGTTTGCTTTGTAAGAATTCAACCATTTTTTTAAGTGGCAAGAAAGAGTATACGTGGGACAATGACAAAGCTGTATCCTTAGGGAAGACAAAAAAAGCCATACTAATAGAGAAGGAGAAATGGCTGCATCTCAGTCATGATCTATAATAAAATCAGTATTGACTTGAATACACTTCAGTTCATTAGAAAAGAAGTGTGTTTTGAAAGGGGAAAAAAAAATCACCTATTTATAGCATCTTGCAAAAAAGACTTTTGGCAATCTTTCTTCAAATAATAGGAGATACAAAGATATATATGACATAGTTGTTTCTTTCAAGGAGCTCATAATTTAGTGACAGAAGAGATGATATAAAGACAACCAAAGATGCAAAGAAATATGATGGTTTACATTAGAATTTTTGGAGAAAAAGTAAGAGTACCAGCCTTCAATCTTGTTTTCTCAGTGGCTTGAAAATAAAAATTAGTTATGAAGAAAGCAAGAGGATTAAAAGTAAATACATGCAGATGTCTCATGCCAAGATGGGAACCTCTGACAGGAGGGGTTCCGGGAAGTAGTCTTAGAGGCCAAGATGAACCTGCAGGAGGTCTCTTGGGGAGTAGTCTCAGGCTCAATACATATGGAAAGGAAAGGAAGAAAGCAGGATTGCTCAGGACTGTGATGCAGGACTGGCAACCCCCAGATTGACCCACAAGGAGTTCTCAAGCTGTATTTGGCCCTGGTTGGGGTGAGAGGAGGGGTCTTATAGCTCTGTGGTGACCATCATGGTTTACAAGCTGCTCTTGAGAAGGGAGGGTGACATTGGGCAATGAGCCTCGTCAGCCAAGGCAATCGTTGAAGGAGAGGTGTCTGCTGGCAGGTGGGGAAATACAGCTTGGTCCTGAAGGGAGATCAGAAGAGCACATCACAGTGCCCAGGCCCAGGGTGGCACTTCCATTCCATTTGTTACCATAAGATCCTCAAATAAGATTCGTGGAGTGATACTCAAGCCATCCAGAGGAGCAAAGAGAGGACTGACTGCATAGAAGTGTACATTCTTATATTTAGTTCAAATTTCAATGACAAATGGGCTGACTTGTTAGAAGATTAGGGGCATCTGTTGCAAACATTTGAGATATTCCTTTTGATTAACCTTAAGAATTAGCACAGATAACACCAAGCCAAGGAAAAACTAACAAAACTGAGCTGGGCAATTTGTAGCACAGACAGATCACCTGCAAGCCTTTTATCTTAACTGTTTAAGGTATCGAATTCAGGCTTTGCTGTACAGAATTCAGGTTTCTGCCAAAGGCTGTGTTTACGCAGCTCAATCCATGTGCTGTTGAAAGGGTAGGACCTTTCCTTGCCAGTTTTTGGCAAAAATGGGAACAAGATCTACTGAAGAGTCATCAGGCCTTTTCTTATCCTGACATGGCTTATCCTGGAGGCTTATAGTTAGGACTCGTTATCGAAACTTTCCCCAAGGCAGGAGACAAGAGGCACGTACCGGGTACCCAGATCTCTCCTTTGACATTCTCTCCAGTCTCCTCTTCTGACCTCCTCTCATCTTCTAGCAGCCAGGGGCTATTTGTACCTGCTCTTCTTAGATGTTAGGACTTCTTAGAAGTCCTTCAGATGTTTTCTTTCAAGCCTGTGTTTCCCAGTATTTGCATTGTGGACCATCTGCATTAGAATGTGGACCCGTGGCATCAGGAATATGTTTGAAAATCAGTTTTCTGAATCCCACCCCAGACCTACCAATTCAGAATCTCTGAGAATGAGAACCAGGAATCTGTGGTTTTTTCAGAAGTCTGCTAAATGATTTTCATGCACAATGAAGCACCACCCTGCTCCTCTCTCATGGACTCAGCTCTCACACAGGATGAACAGGGCTAAAATGAAGTCTGATAATGCTTAGCATGTGTCCCATCTCACAGATGGCATAGCTTTTTAACTGGAAATGGTCTCTAAGGACTCAGACTCAACGTGGAAATTTCAAACATCAGAGCAAGATGATTACTAGAAGCATCCTCCTTCCCTTCTCCTTTCCTACACATTTTCTTTGGTGATACAGACTTGTCTTCTGCTCTCCTTCAATCTTGGATCCTTCTATACATGTGTAGGTCAGGGAACTCGGTAGACAATCTCAGATTTAATATATTTATGTTTAATAACTTCTCATTCACTAACTCAGTACTGGGGAAGGCACGTTGCAACCAGACATGAAAACAAACTTCTGCATTCCCAAGGGAGCCATCTAACTAAGCATTGTGTCAAAAGGAAAGCAAACAGAAAAGATTTCATATTGTCAAATAAGTTTGAAGTATAGTGAATTAAAAGCAAGCCTTTTCTTTACTAGAGAACTTCTCAGAGCCTTTAATATGCTAGTGTACATTGTGAATTCCCCAGAGGAGGTTACATATGCACTACATCCCAGCTTCTCTTGGGGAGCTCTTGAAATTGTAATACTCTGTGGATTGCACTTTGGGAAAGATTGTTCTAGATTTAAGCAGATTGCCTGACCATAAGTTATACTCTTGCTGTTGCACGGTTCACACTGTCTACATTCTGAAAATTTTTGGCTGAGTTTGATTTCAGGTAATTACTATGACTGCTTAGGTTCACCTTGAGGTTTGATTTAAAATTTCATCAAACATACTTTTGCTTTCATTTTCTGTCATTTTAAGAAACTTCAGAGTTCAGATCCATGTTTCATACTTTGTTAAATTTACTTTAAAGCAAACTACTCAACACTTGGCCAGTGTTTTGCAAGTGGATTTTGTTTCTCCTCCTTTTGATTGAAAGAATTTTAAAACATTTTTAAAAATTGAATTATTAGTGGAGAACAGAGGAGCCTGGCAGTCCATGATGTCGCAAGGATTCAGACACCACTCGTGACTGAACAACAGCAGAAGTTGATTTACAGTGAAAGAACTTTCTAAAACTAAATATCAATGTTCCTGTTCTCAGTGTTTATTTGAAAACTTCTGTTCATTAGAGACTCCTATTTCTACTTTATCCCTTTTAGTCTGTCTAGTGTTTTGGTATTTGCAGGGAAAAGCCTCCTGAAAGAGCATTTGCATCTATCTTAAATAAGTATTTCAATTCATACAGTTTTCAGTATAAAGTTCTGTCTGCTTTTTAAAGAATTCAGATGTTATTTTCACAAAGACTTCACTTATATTTACTTCTCTTAAAAATGGCTACTATCATTTTCCCAGAAAGGGTCAGAGCTTCTTTATTGATAATTTATTGAATTTCCTTTAAATCTTGAACAAGTTTTACCATAAAGCGCCAGTGGGAAAACAATACAGATTTTTTGTCATAAAGACCTAACCAAGAATAGATAAGAGCACTGAAGTTTTAGGAATTACAAGTTGGAATCATGACATTCAAATTAATCTCAGAAGTATATCACTGTATAGATAAAAGAAGGATATAAAGTTCTAATGGATTTTGTTTTCAGCATCCACAGAGGTGGGCTGCGATGCAGTCTGGGAGAAGGATCTCCATTCACGCATTTGCTACCAATTCAATCTGCTTTCCTCCCTGTCCTGGAGCGAGGCTCATTCTTCATGCCAGATGCAAGGAGCTGCTTTATTAAGTATTGCAGATGAGACTGAAGAAAATTTCATAAGGAGTAAGTAGGTGTATAATGCACATTGATGTTGGTACAATTAAAATGATGTTGTTTACAGTTATGTCCATGTATGCCAAGATGTCTTCTGGAAAAAAAAAGTCCCTTGGAAAATATTCTTTTATTAACATGGTCCAAAGTCATACCCAGAATTTTAACCTGAACCCTGGGCCATTCCATTTGACACCTGGCCATGTCTCTCTTGTTTTCTCCACCTCGGAAAAGACAAGTTGGGGTCACAGCAAGGGACCTAGGAGAATCTGCAGCTCTAACAAGTGACTATGGGAGACTTCTGAAGTTAAGTCCAAATTCCTCCTTTGGTGGAGATCTTAGCCATTCTGTTTCCATTAATTAATATAAGCTGTTTACTAATTAAACTAAATTTTACCTGTCTGTCACTATGTGCAGTATGTAGTGGGCTTTCCGGTGGATGCCGAAGAACTCAAAATTTGATTGGAAAAGCAAAAGTACACACGTGTTAACTAACACTACAAAATAATAACACAAACTGTCAAAAGAGTGCTAATGAGTTGGGTCTTGTTTTTTTTACCTCTCACTTAAACTCTCTTCTTACTTCTCTTTTATAGATTAAATGTTTGTAGATATGTACATAGAGCAATTTCAATTTTTTTGGAAACATTTGCAAGTGTCACAAAATTAGCCACTTTCATTAAAAGTTTCTGACTTTTTTTTTTCAAATTATATTGCACGTATTTATTCTAAAATAACAATAATAAAATTATTCAAAGGATAATTTTAAAAGTTCAAGTATACAGAAAGAAAAACAAAAGAAAAATCTCTCATAGTTCCACAATCCAAAGATAGTCATTTTTTTTCCCCGCAAAAAACTCACATAAATGCATGTATACATACATCCACAGTATCTATGGCAAATAATATTGAATAAAAACATGAGGCAGTTGTGCAGAGGTTAGGAGATGGGACCAAAGAGCCGCCTGCCTGGGTTTGAATCCCACCTCCATCACTTAATAGCAGGGCTAAAGAGATAACTTAACCTCTCTGTGCCTCAACTTCTCCCCTCTATCAAATGAAAATATTAACAATGCCTACTTTTTGGCATTGTTGTCTGGCACACATAACACTCAGTGTGTATTGACCACTTAACAGCAACCATGGTACAAATGCTTATGTAATTTATGTGTATAATGAACATCTGTCCATGTCTAGAAATAAAGATCTACATTATAAGTTTCAGTGGCTACATAGTGATTCAGGTTAGTGATATTTAGCTAATCTCCAGTATTAGATAGGGATAGGTGGATAAAATTCTTTGTTTTTATTTCTTTATCACTATTGAAAACCATCCCTGCACATACCTTTGTGCATAGATCCCCAATTATTTCTCTGTAAGTTTGTAGTAGTAGCTTCACTGGGTGGAAGGGGAAGCACATTTTAAGGCTTTTGAAAGTCATTAGTACCTTCCAGAAGAATTTTAACAGATGTGTGAACAGTATATATCGGCCACTTTCTCCACAGACATACAAAAGTGGGAAATTATCATTGAAACTCAACTTGAGTGAGTCATATTGCAGGAAAAAAACATTTCCAATATCAATATTAGCCTTTAATGGTATTCATAGAAAACTTTATGCACTATTTATGAATTATAATTGTTATCTATTTTAATTGCTGGAATATCTAATAAGAGGGTTTGGACTTACTCATCAAACTTGAATAAAGATGAAATAAATAAGATATGTCAGAGACTTTGATTTAAATACCACAATTTTATGATTAGATTTTGGAGATTGTTTGGGAAAACAGAAGTCTTTTCATAAAGATGGAAGCTTGTTTTGACTAAGGTATTTTTTAATGATGAGAATAGTCTACTGTTTCTTGTTAATTGCTGATGAACATTAGCCATGTTACAAGGAATTATACAAGCTGCCACAAATGTCAAGAAATAGCCAAAGAAATTTAAATTTGAATTTATTATTATAGAATTGTGAGCCCATTTACTTGTGAAGCTAAATAGACTATTTTTGTACTTTTAAACACAGCTTAGAAATTACACAATGATTTTCTATGTATTGTTAAAAGAGAGGTTATTCAAAATAACTCTAAGATAAGAATAATTAATACTTAAATATTTTAAGTAGGTTACTTGAAAGCATCACTTGGCACTTGCCCCAATATGAAATGTGGAAATTTCTCCATCTTATCAATCCATCTTTCATTTTCTCTCCTGTTATGATGACACCAGATAGATGATTTAATCACATGGTGGTCTTCCCAGGTGACTCAGTGGTAAAGAATCCACCTGCAAAGCAGGAGACTCAGGTTTAATCCCTGATTTGGAAAGATCCCTTGGAGAAGGAAATGGAAACCCACTCCAGTATTTTTGCCTGGGAAATCCCATGAACAGAGGAGCTTGGCGGGCTATTGTCCACAGGGTAGCAGAGTCAGACATGACTTACCAACTAAACAACAACAACAACAAAGCTATTGGAAGGACTAACCAAACAGACATTAAGAAGAGACTCATGTTTATGCCACAGAATCTTGGAAGGGCAGGGCCCATGAATGTTATGCTATATAGTGATTTAGGGTATCTCCAAATTATAAAACACCTTTTTCTCTTTCCTTAAAGGTTTTGGTTCTAGTTTTCCACTGTTGTATTGAGATGCCCTATCACAGAAGGCTCTGCAGCCTTGTGATATGAATGCACTAATCTTCGCAACTGGGTGACCATGCAATTGATCATCCCAACTGAGACCCTTTAGAGTAAAAGGGGCTGCCATTAATACTTATTCTGGAACTACCAGCATAAGCCATGAATTTTCCAGGCAAACTGGGACAGACAGTCACCCTATTTATAACTCTTATCTGTCAGGGTCTCAGTCTCAGGCAGGGCCCCTGCATCTGGCTCAGAAGAAATTGAGTTCTGAAGCAGATAATCATAAGGGATCAATGCCCTCCTTTATAGATGACAAGATTAAATGGCAACATTTAAAAGTGTTGCAAACTTAGTTACTTTCAGTAAAGCCTCTGATACTAGTTTTTTTACCCCAAATTTTATAGCACAAGTAGCACGTGTTTATTCTAGAATAATTTTTAAAGTTCACGTACACAGGAAGAAAAAAAATCAAAGAAAATTTTCCTCTAATTCTATAATTTTGATAAGCATATTTTTCTACACAGACATGTCAATGCACATGTTTCTATGTAGCATTTATAACAAAAATGGCATTGAATTAAAAAGGAAGAGCTGTGGCACAGTAGTTAGGAGCAGAGGCCACAGGGTTGGCCTGCCAAGGAGACATTCTCCCACCTCCAGCTGAAGAAGCATTTGCACAGCTCATGGCCCTACCTGCTGCTGATTGCTCTGGATACCATGGTCCCTGGCATGATACTCTCCTCTTGGCCAGACCGCTCCCACTCCTTAACTGGGGAGCCATCTCCCTGCTTGCTTCAGCATACCTTAAATTTGAAGACTTGCCTCCCAACACTACTAATACTTAATCTGCTTTCCTCTCCCTTGCCAGATTCCTAAAAAACAAAAAAGGTCCCCTAAATTGTTCAATTTTTTAACTGTGAGATGTTTCAAGAGTGCAAAAATTATGAAAAGTGGAAAAATTATGTCTGTATGCACACATACCCATTATACAGATTTAATAGCATTTCTTCCTATTCCTCTTGTTCAGGGCCTGAGGTGGCCTCAGCATACTAGAGTCCTGAGCTTGCAGACTGAGGCCGCCAGACACACATGGCAAAAGAAGGAAGACAGAGGGGCGCTTTCTACGACTGGCCCTGGGCACTTTCTCCTTCACGCTCTAGAACCCTCAAGTGCCTGAGTTCACACAAGTCAGATGGTCTCGAATTTGTAACCATGAACTCGATGGACTGATGACCGCTGAGAGGCAGCATTCCTGGGTGCCTAGATTAAGCACTTCACAGCTGCTTCAGTGAGCCTTTAGGAAACTGCCGTGTTTCTTAGGCTGGCTTTTTTACTCTGAACCACCAGGGTGAGGTTTAGTAGCACTCAAACCCCTTTCTATCACTGATGGAGTTAATTTATGAATCCATGCTCCAGGAATAGAAAAACAAGAAATAAGTGTAATGTTAATTTTGTTTTTGAAATTCCGTATTTCTCTTATTTCAGAGCACTTGGGCAGTGAAGCAGTGGAAGTATGGATGGGTCTGAATCAGCTGGATGAAGATGCTGGTTGGCAGTGGTCTGATAGAACACCACTCAGCTATCTGAACTGGAAGCCAGGTACCTGAAGTGTTTTGTATACCTTTGACTGAGGACTCATCCCACAGCCTAAACAGCAATATTTCGCATGTACATATACAACATGTTATTGTGAAAGTGGCTTATAAATGTTTTTTAAAGCCTGATTGAATTTCTATAAGGCATGCTTTTCCGAACAAGAAATGAAGGCCAAGAAGGTAAGCCATTTAGCCAAGGTTTCAGAAGGATTTGGGTCAAAGCCAAGATTCTAGTCAACTGTTTTAAAAATAGCAACAGATTTAAAAATCTCTGTTTACCCTAAAACAATAAAATCAGCTGTTTCTATCTTTGGGAAATCATTTCATTGTCATGTCTGGACTTCAACTGCAAACTCTTAAATATACTATCTTACAGAATTTACTACATATGCCAAAGAGAAAGGTTGTCTCCTTGATGCTAAAACTACATTTCAGTATATATTAAACTGCTTTTGCTTCTAACAGTAAGTACACAAACATTGTGTTTTCAGAAATAAATTTTGAGCCATTTGTTGAATATCACTGTGGAACATTTAATGCATTTATGCCAAAGGCCTGGAAAAGTCGGGATTGTGAGTCTACCTTGCCCTACGTGTGTAAAAAATATCTAAATCCCACTGATCATGGAGTAGTTGGTGAGTGTTTCTACGTTGTTTTTATGAGTTGTTTGCTTGTCCTCTCAATATATTCAAATTCCTCTATTTTTTGCTAATAATTTATAATTTAAACTTAGCTAAAACTAGTCTTTATACAAATAAAAATGTGTAATGAGATAAGATCTGTTATTCCCAAGGCACCATGAATTTAACAAATGCATTTAGGTTTTTACTAAAAACTAAAGCAAAATAACCTAACCATAGAAAATACCTTCTCCCCTCTCTTTTTAAAAAATTGGCATTCTTACTCATTCTGCTTAGAAAAACAAGATATGCTTCCTTTTCTATTCTAGTTGAGTTTTATTTATGATTACCCTAGAAATTAAACATATAAATTAGAAAATAGTCTTATAAAATTCTTTACTTCATTGATCTCCTATCATACTCTGTATCTCTTATTAGTAATATTTTCTTCTCAAAATAATAAACAAAACTTTAAGGTGTACCTAAGACTTAAATATGACATAATTACAATCTAGTACCTGAAGCCCAGTTACTTCCATTCTTAAGATCTATTACTTCTTTTTAATTTTATGGAATTAATGTCTTAACTCAGTAAGTAGAGATAAAAATATAACCATTTTTAAAAGAATCATTACCAGCATAATTAAAAACAATTCTTTAAAAAAATTTTTTTTGTCTTTGGAAACAACAGTTCTTTTTCAGATTCTTTTCCATTATAGGTCATGACAAAATACTGAATATAGTTCCCTGTTTTATACAGTAGGTCCTTGTTCTTTATCTACTTTGTATATAGTAGTGTGTATCTGTTAATCCCAGATTTCTAATTTATCCCCTTTTTCCCCTTTAGTAATCATAAGTTTGTTTACAATGTCTGTGAGTCTATTGTCAATAAATTCATTTGTACCATTTTTTTAGGTTCTGCATATAAGTGATATCACATGAGATTTGCCTTTGCCTGACTTACCTCACTTAGCATGATAATCTCTAGGTCCATCCATGTTGTCGCAAATGGCAGTATTTCATTCATTTTATGGCTGAGTAGTATTCCATTATATATATATATATTCCATCATCATATATATGTATACATACCACATCTTCTTTATCCACTCATCTGTTGATGGACATTTAGGTTTCTTCCATGTCCTGGCTATTGTAAATAGTGCTGCTATGAACACTGGGATGCATGTATCTTTCTTAATTAGAGCTTTTGTCTTTTTTGTATATATGTCCAGGAGTGGGATTACTGGATCAAGTGGTAGTTCTATTTTTAGTTCTGTAAGGAACCTCTACAATGTTCTCCATAGTGGCTGCACCATTTACATTCCCACCAACAGTGTGGAAGTGTTCCTTCTTCTCTACACCTCCTTACAATTAAGCTTTAACTTTTATTTTCCTTTAAGTAGCTAAATCTAAAGATATATGAAATATAGGGGTGCGTAGAAGAAGCACTTCATCATTTTTTTCTCTAGAGATTTTTTTCATTATGTCAAAAATGTGCTGACATTGCTATGGCTATTATCACCCTGTCCCTCCCTCTTTTCCTTTCATTTTCTTGCCTCAATTTCTTCTGCCTTTATTTTTCTTTTTCTTATGCCCTCCTGCACATTCTCCTGCCATCCATCTTTTCTTTCATTTTATTTGCTGTCCTAATCTATTAATTGAGGTCAGAAGACCAGAAATAATGGCAGTTAAGCTAAGTTTGTTTGGATTATCTGATGCTGTTTCAGGTCCAACAAATACTTTTGATGATCTCATCCAGTATCTTCAGACTGTGTATCCAGGGTCCCCTGGTTCCTTACTTGTCTCCACCTTTGCATCAATCAGAGAAGTTCCCATGTTTTCTTTTTATCTTAACTTTTAGAGTGAAATTTAGGTTCATTTTTTTTTTTTAGTGGAGTGCAGTTTATTACACCGGCAGGCCCAAGGCAGAGTCTCCTCTTAGCCAAGGACCCCGACCAGCATTTGTGAAAATCTTTTATACCCCATGTGTACCAAATTCCTTGAGACTTACATAAACCAAGGAAAATACAATCCCAATAACCCCATCATTCACGTGCTATGCGCTCATGTGCTCAAACAGTCAAACAATTAGCCAATAATCGATAAACCTGATAGATACAGAAAAATTTATGGCCTGTCTGGAGGAAGGGGTGATTAGTGTATGTTTTCTCTTAGGCGATGAGTAACCTAGATACGATCTTCAAGGTTCCCCTGTTGGGAGGGGATCTTCTCCTTCTGTTGTTTTCATAGGCACTAAACACAGAGTTCAGAGTCCATTGGAAAGGTGGCTGAGCATGATCAGCATGAACAAGCCTAAGATGGAGTCCAGGCCCTATGAATTCCTTCTTCACTTGCTCCTTGGAAGAAAAGCTATTGTTGTAGCCACGTGTTCCAGAAAACAAACTCACTCAGAAGGACAATGCAGATAGTGGAGTGCAGTTTATTACACCGGCGGGCCCAAGGCAGAGTCTCCTCTTACCCAGGGACCCCGAGCAGTTTTTGTGAAAACCTTCTATACCCTAAGTGTACGTGCCCAAACCCACCTCCCCAAATTCCCTGAAACTAGTCTGAACAAAGGAAAAGAAAGATACAATCAAAGTTAACCCATGATTCATATGTCTAAAGCCTAGGTAGTTAACCGTGGACAATTATCAATAGGCCTGTGGTCATATCCTGATAAGCATTATGGAATTTACCACTTTGTTCTGTTACAGAGATAATTAGCATATTCTTTTAGGCAATGGAGAGTCCAAGTACAAGTCCTGAGGCTCTTTTATCCGGGGGTCTGGTTTTCCATTGGTATGTCATTTCTATAGACACCAGGCACAAAGTTCAGAGTCCACTGGGAGGGTGACCATTCGTATAGCCTAATGTTCACAGCCTGGCCTAAGATGGAGTCCAGCTCTGTCTGTTTCCTCCTTCATTCCCCTCTCCTGATGCTCTTAACTCATATTATGAGCATCATTCATAAGGATATATTGAATACATTGTAAAATCCAGGGTCCACAAAGCAGAACTATCAAGGCAACTATAATAATGGTAAATATAGTTTTCTACCAATCGCCCTTCACCCAAGATAGGACCAAAGTCCAGAAAGGAATGTTTTCATTTGACATTGCTTTTACCTGGTTTTTCATGTCATCTAAAGCAGTTGATACATTGCCAGATAAGTCAGGTATGTATACACAACATTCAACCTTAATTATAGCCCAGGTCCCTCCTTGAGCAGCTGTGAGTATGTCCAGAGCCATTCTATTTTGAATTACTGCTTTTCTCATTTGGATTTGCTCTTCATTTAAGGCTTGGATGGCTTTTTTTCTATCTAGGAGGGCCTGTTTTGTGAACTTAGTCAAGGCCTCTACTTTAATCATAATGTCTGTTGTCCTTATAGAGGGTATGAATAAGGCAGCAATACCATTGAAACACAGATCTTGTCCAACTAGCATGTAAATAAGATAGATTTACCAGGGGTTGTTGTAGGTTAGGCTTTTGTTACACTGGCATTTATATCAAATGTAACCCTATGACCCGAGTCTATTGACTGTAGGTCTGGCTTACACCCAGAGAGCAGGGAAAGATTATGATTGTGTCCCAGAGAAGAGCAGAGTGGTTTAAAATCTCCTTGGCGGAGCGGTGACAGCCACCAGGGAAGTCCATCCATCACAGACAGAGGCATAGCCCCACATACCCAACAGTTGGAGGTATTGTGGAGGTTGGCGTAGGAATGTGCATGTTGATGAGGCCGAGCAGCAGGAGTTGATTGTGTGGCTTCATCCTGAAGGGGTTCGTCCAGGATCTTTTTTTTCCTTCTTCTTAAGGATGGTCTTAGTCTCTCGAGGGTCAGCAGGGTCCCTCTGTGCAGTCCATTCAGCATTTTTTGGGTCTGCGTGGTATGTTCTCTTCACCCTCATATGATGGATCCACGGGGCAATACCTGTAACTTTAACTGCAGTAGGGGTAGTTAGAATAACAGTATAAGGGCCCTTCCACCAAGGGGCTAGTAAATCATGTTTCCAATCTTTGACCCATACTTGGTCACCAACCGTAATCTCATGAATCTGTTCCCCAAGGGGGAACAGCACCCTTTCTTGTACAAACTTAGTTACCCAATGTATTACCTTACCCAGTTCCATCTGCTGTGAAATCCTATCCCCCCTTACCTGAGGCAAATTTGTTGACAACCTCTTTTATTATGGGAGGGGGCCTCCCATACACAATTTTGTATGGAGAATAGCCTTGGGACTGTGGGGTCATCCTGAGTCTGAGCAGAGCCGTCAGAAGCAAGTCTCTATGATCCACTTGGAGAGTCTCTTTAAGTGTCCGGTTGGTTCATTCCACCATCTCAGAACTCTGGGCCTATATGCAGTGTGCAGTTTCCATTTGATGTTTAAACTTTTGTTTACTTGTTGTACTAAGCCCGCTACAAAAGCTGGACCATTGTCTGATCCAATGCTGGTAGGAAATCCAAATCTGGGAACCATTTCCCTAAGCAGTCACTGGGCTACTTCTGATGTTCTTTCAGTCCAGATAGGAAAAGCTTCTACCCATCTCAAGAATGTACATACCATGACTAGCAAGTAATGGTAATGTCGGTGAGGTTTCATTTCAGTGAAGTCCACTCCCAGGTGTTCAAAGGGCAACGTGCCTTTCAGCTGAATACCCGTAGGCTTTTGTCTGTGCCGAGAGGCAGCATTAACCTGTGAGCAGGTAGCATGGCCTAGGTGGGTCGCTTGGTGTGTTTGGCTTACCAGAGTGTGTGCCAGCTCCTCCGGTGCCAATAATTTGCCACTTGGCAATTCCCACCATCCCTTTTCAGTCTTGATGGCCCCTTCCACTTTGGCTAACCTGACAGCTGTTGTCCTTGTTTTATCAGGCTAGTGCCATCAGTATATAGGACCCAACTAGGATCTGGAACCTTGTGTCCTTCTTTAAAACAAACCCCAGATACCTTACCTCCTCCTTGCAGATCTGTGCCTTCTTCTTTGACACCCAGTAACCCACTCCAGTGTTATTACCTGGAGAATCCCAGGGACGGGGGAGCCTGGTGGGCTGCTGTCTATGGGGTTGCACAGAGTCAGACACGACTGAAGTGACTTAGCAACAGCAGCAGCAACCTACTTCCATCAGCAGCTGGAGCAGTGTTTTTGTCCCTTCCTAACATTTTTCCTTGGTCTCGGCAGCCAGCAGCAGGTCATCCACGTATTGTAGGAGCCAATATCCATACTCTTTTGGATGGAATGAGTCCAGGTCAGAAGCCAAGGCTTCCCCAAAGATGGCTGGAGAGTTCTTAAACCCTTGTGGGGGAGTTCAGGTGAGCCATTGTTTGGTGCCCCTGACTGGACCTTCCCATTCAAAGGCAAAGATGGGCTGTAACGCTGGGGCGAGGCGTATGCAGAAGAAGGCATCCTTGAGATCTAGGCAAGTATAAACTTTAGTCCTTGGCAGGAGGAGACTAAGTAAGGTATAGGGGTTTGGAACAGTGGGGTGTAAAGTCACAGTAGCCTTGCTGACTAGCCTGAGATCTTGTACAGGCCTATAGTCCTGTCCTTCTTCCTTTTTGACTGGCAGGATGGGAGTATTCCTAGCCGACTGGCACTCTACTAGAATGCCCGCTTGTTTCAATCTATTGACGTGGGGCAGTATGCCGGCCCAGGCCTCTATCGGTAGGGGGTACTGGCGCTTTCTAGCCGGGATGGTGCCTGGTTTGAGTTCTATTATCACTGGGGCTTGATGTTTAGCCAGCCTGGGGGGAGAGGGGGTTGTCTTCCGCCCAGACTTCAGGGAATAATTAAGTTAGCTCTCTCTCATGCTCTTCTGGCCCACCCAGTTCTTCCTTCGGAGGCTCATGCAACCTCCACTCATCTTGGGGTGATATTGAGAGAGAGAGCAAATAAGTCATAGTGTTCATCCGGAAGGTGGGCCTCTCTTAGGGAGAAAGTCACTTGTGCTCCTAGTTTGGAGAGCAAGTCTCTTCCCAACACGGGTACTGGGCACTCAGGAATGTAGAGGAATTCATGAATCACTTGGTGCCCTCCCCCCATCTGACATTTTCTGGGCTGGCAAAACGATTTAGTCATCTCTTCTCCAGATACCCCAGTTACAGCGGTAGTCTTTTTGGACAGTGGTGCCACAGGTTTTGTTACTACTGACAGTTCTGTTCCTGTATCCACCATGGGGTCAATGTTTTGGTCCCCCACTTTTAAGGTTACCATGGGCTCTCGGGGACCTGATATCTCTGAGCCCCGGCAGCCCTATTTAATTTCCAAGTCAGCAAGCCCCACAACTGCGGGAGCTTCCTCTTCCTTCCTTGCCTTAGGGCATTCATTGTTCCAGTGGCCAAAACCTCAGCGCTGGGCACACTGGTTTGGCTGTAATGGGGCCCGGGGCCTCCGTTGGGACAGGTTGAAGGACTGTCCTGTCCCTGGGGCAGAGGAGGTTTTCCAGAGGGCCCGAGATAGACTTTCCCAGAGCAGCAGCTAGCATTGCAAATCTCTTGTCTGTTCTCTTTCGTTCCCTCCAGCTCTCTGGCAGAGCGCTGCTGCTGCTGCTGCTGCAGTCTCTCCTTAATTCCAAGGTCTCCCTCCCCTGCCTGTCAGTACTCACCAGGAGAGGAGGGTATAATTTGGGCGGTTCGGCTGGAGCCAGATCCTGGAAGTGTTGGCCAGAGGCTTCTGCCACCAGGATCGGAGCCCACCGAGGTGGCGGCTCTACCACCTCCAGGAGAGCTGGCAGAGGAGCTGCGGCTGCTGCAGGAACTTCACCTGGCCCTGGATCGGGCATTAAGGTGGCCTCCGGTCCTGGTGGAGCACAGGGCCGGTGGGTGCGTCATCATCCAGTATGGGGGAGGGGCAGGTCATCCTTGTCCAAATCCTGCCAGATCCCAGAGGGAGATGGGGGATCGGTGTGTCTTCACCTGCCGGTCAGCAAGGCCGAACCAGAACACCACGTGGTCCAAGACTATTTCTCTCTTAAAGTCCGTTCTGCCTTGGTGGGCTTGATCAGGTGCGGATGAAAACATAGATGGGTTAAATATCCCATGTCCCAGGCCGTTCCAGGAAAAGACGATCCATGCTCACTTATGTATCCCCCTCCTTCTAGCCTGACAATTCTGAGGGGGTCAAGAATTTCACAGCAGATGGGACACCTCCTGGGGGAGGGCAGAATATGAGCATATAAGGAAAAGTTTCCTGTCACGCGAGTGTATGTTCCTCAGTTCTTTGTCTCGTCACAACAAAGATTTGGAGCGATGGACATTAAAGCCCTCAGCGCGTCACAGCTCTTGGGTCTTGGACAAGCTGTGCTACAGCTCTTAGGCAAATCAGTGTTACAGCTCCATTTTATTTAGAAGATAGCAGGAGAATCCATCCTCGAAGTGGGAGGGCATGCCAACCCAAAGACTCGAAGAGAGTGGAGGAGTGCGCGGAGTTGTGGGGGAGAGCGGAGAGAGTGAGTGAGAGAGAGAGAGAGTGAGTGAGAGAGAGAGAGAGAGAGAGAGAGAGAGAGAGCACGCTTGTGCACACACACGGGGGAGAGAGAGAGAGAGAGCTAGGTTCATTTTTTTTAAGGGGTTCTGTGATTATGTTTTTAGGTTGATATTATTGATCTACCTAAATGTTCTAACATTCTTCCACTGTGATTCTAATCTCTGTTAGAGACCTAGAAGCAATTTTGAAAGAATGTCTTGTTTCCTAAATTAGCAGTGAAGGTGTTTCTAAGTTAGTGCTGAAGGGAAGCACCCAGTTGTAGGTAATGTGAAGTGAAAGTCATTCAGTTGTGTCCAACTCTTTGCAACCCCATGGACTGTACAGTCCACGGAATTCTCCAGGCCAGACTACTGGAGTGCATAGCCTTTCTTTTCTCCAGGGTGTCTTCCCAACCTAGGGATCAAACCCAGGTCTCCCACATTGCAGGCAGATTCTTTACCCGCTGAGCCACAAAGGAAGCAGTTGTAGGTAATAAAGTAAAAATGCCGTCATCAGCCTGGGGGCAAGCTCCTGGAACAAGACGGTCAAAATGTGCACATACACAGCTGCCTTCCCTGCCAGTGTCAAAGGATCGTGGCATTGTTCTCCTGTAAGTCGAACCCAGAGTCCATCTGAGCCCAGAGAGACTCCAGAGGCACTCAGACTGACCCTCAAAATGAAAGCTATTATCTCTGTTCTAGAGAAAGTGGCCAGAGAATTTTGAATTCTTTTCATCTGAGAATAAATATCTATCCCCGCACCCAATACTGTATATAAAATCCTTTGAAAGCCATTTGTGTTTCATAATACTCCTCTTTCAGTGTAAAAAGACTTAAATGGCAGCTCCAACTGCTGAATTTTATATATGTTTAATTTAATTATTTTTTTAATTGAAGGATAATTGCTTTACAGAATTTTGTTGTTTTCTGTCAAACCTCAGCATGAACCAGCCATAGGTATACATATATCCCCTCTGTTTTGAGTCTCCCTCCCATCTCCCTCCCCATCCCACCCCTCTTGGTTGATACAGAGTCCCTGTTTGAGTTTCCTGAACCATACAGCAAATACTCCTTGGCTATCTATTTTATATATAGTAATGTAAATTTCCATGTTACTCTTTCCATACATCTCACCCTCTCCTCCCCTCTCCCAATGTCCATAAGTCTGTTTTCTATGTCTGTTTCTCCACTGCTGCCATATAAATAAATTCTTCAGTACCATTTTTCTAGATTCTATATATATGTGTTAGAATATGATATTTATCATACAACCTAAGCGAGAGTCAGAATACCCTGACTCTCGCTTAGGCTGTAATATCTTACCAAGTCTGCTTAACCTCTTTGTGCCTTAGCTCATCTGGAAAATAAAGCACTGAGGTCCATTAGACCCTAGATCTAGATCACAGTTGGGATCCCTCTCAAGTCTGAAGACCTAGAAGGATATCGTTTATATGTTATTGTATCATATGCTTCTGTTTTTCAAGTTTAAAAAATAATCACATATTGATGGTGATTTATATTGTGGGTAATAAGTAATGTCAAAATAATTGTGGAAAGTGACATTGTTTTTTTGTTGGTTCAAAAAGAAAATGATGCTTGGAAATACTATGCTACCCACTGTGAGCCTGGCTGGAATCCCCACAATCGTAATTGCTATAAACTGCAGAAAGAAAAAAAGACCTGGAATGAGGCTTTGCAGTCTTGCCAGTCCAACAACAGTGTATTAACAGACATAACTTCGTTAGCAGAAGTGGAGTTTCTTGTAACCCTCCTTGGAGATGGTGAGTGCCAAGTGTCTTTGGTTTAAGAGGTATATACATAGTAACGCTCTTTATTAGTAAAGTTGACAAGAAATTAAACTATTTTAAAGTGATTCTTTATGGCACATACATCTGAAATTTCCAAATAATATCCAGGCATGCAAATTCATTGAATTTTTACATAATACATATTAATAAACTTTGTAATATCTCACATATGCCAGATAAATTTGATGATAGGGGTTTGGGGGTTTTCTTTAAAGAGGAAAGGTAATTTCCTGAAACTTCTAATTTAAAAAACTTGAACCTGTAACTTACTATAGTGGGTATTAGATAGCAGTAATGTGCTGTGGCCATGTAATCCAAGCAATAAAGGAAGTTCCTAACAAAATCATTGAAATCATTGGCTTCGAGTAAATTGTTTTTAGTGGAAAGAATCCTCAGCATCTACTTTTATGGCCGTTTTAATGTTAGTTTTTAGTTTGGAGTGAAAACCAAATTCTTTCTGTCATTGTTCCTCACTCTGCACTGGGATTGAAAGAATCCTGTGGCTGCCTCCATCTCAACAAGTCACTGGACACTCTCCCAGCCACCAATGGTCTCTTCAACCCACCTAGACTGGCAAGCTTTATTTTATTTACTTTTCAAGACACCTCATTCTCCCATTCAATGCTTCTAAGAGTTTCTGCTCTTTTTTTTTTTTCCTGGTCAAAAGGAAAAAAAAAAAAAAGTAAAGCTAGACATTATTAAAAGTTTTATTTTTTTAAGTGCCTTTTCTTAATTCAATCAACCTTCCTATTTTCTCTTTTTAGAGTATAAGAAAAACAAGACTTTTCAGACTTACTTTCCATACTGTAGCACAAACAAACTGGTTCCAGGAATCTGACTAGCTCAAGCTTTGTCCTTGCACGACTTTCGCTGTCAGTCTGCCTCACTCATAAGCCTATATTGAGCAGATATGGATAGATGAATGGGAGAAAAGTTTAAGCAGGTGTTTTATAGCAAAACTTTAAACAGGTTTCATTCCATGAAGAAACAAAGGAGCAATCACATGCAAAGTGGTATATATTGGTAACAGCCCCTGTGTTACTGCCTTTGCAGATACTAGGATTCTTGTAAGTAATTTACGTTAATCTCTTGCAGAAAATGCATCAGAAACATGGATTGGTTTGAGCAGCCATAAAATTCCAGTTTCCTTTGAGTGGTCTAATGGCTCCTCGGTCACCTTTACTAACTGGCACACACTTGAGCCCCACATTTTTCCAAATAGAAGCCAGTTGTGTGTCTCAGCAGAGCAATCTGTAAGTTGACTCGTTGTTCCATGCTCACTTCGCTGAACTTGTATTGAGAGCCACTGGGGCCAGGGACGGGTTGTGGCAGAGACGAACACAGACACAGCGCCTCCTCCCCCTGGGGCTTCCACACTAGGCAGGAAAACACACACACACACTGAAAGCACACGCTGGCTGCAGTTGTGATGATCACTCTGAGGACATGGGGTCAAGAGAATGAGGAATTTGGGTCGGGACAGCTTCTTCAGACAGGACAGTCAATGCAAGTTCTCTGAAGAGGTGACATTTAATATAGGACCTGAAGAACAAAAATGTCTCTGGAAGAGCAGGAGAACATTTCAGGCAGGAGACCCCAAAGGCAGGCCAAGGCTTGCCTTGTCTGGTAATCAAAACAGAGACCTGGGTAGTACGGCGGTATGAATGGTGAAAGGTGGTAGGGGATGGAGCACGAAGAATGAGAAAATGTGAGGCTTATAGGCCTGGGATAGGACCCACTAAAAGGCTTCATGGAGGTGAAGGCATGATCTGATTTACATTTTTTTTTTTACAAAATTAAAAAGACTTTATTGGAAAATACAAATATTTGAATACATTTAAAATAAGTGTAGATTCATGACAATATTTCACAAATAACTGATTTTATTTTGTGGCCTATACCTAAGCCCTGTCTTTGCAGTCTTTGGTTTGAAGTATCATATATATATATATATATATATTATTTTTTTGGCTTGTGGATTCACCTCCTCAGTTGACATCACACTCTTTCTTTTTTTCTTTCTTTTTCAGTTTTAATTATTTTTTACTTTACAATATTGTATTGGTTTTGCCATACATTGACATGAATCTGGCATGGGTATACATGTGTTCCCCATCCTGAACCCCGCTCCCACCTCCCTCCCCATGGTTTACATTTTAAGAGTAACTGTGGCTGCTCCACAGAGAACTGATTGGTGGTTTAGTCACTAAGTCGTGTCCACCTCTTGCGACCCCGTGGACTGTAGCCTGTCAGGTTCTTCTGTCCATGGAGTTCTCCAGGCAAGAATATTGCAGTAGGTTTCCATTTCCTTCTCCAAGAGATCTTCCTGACCCAGGGATTGAACCCGGGTCTCGTGCACTGCAGTTTCTTTACTGACTGAGCTACCAGGGAAGCCCCAGAGAACTGATCAGAGAAAGATAAAATGGAAGAAGAAAGACTGGTTTGGAGGCTCTTCTTGTGGTTGAATTAGGGTAGTGAATGTGGAGGCAAAAAGACAGATTCAAGGATCCTCTGTAAGACAGGAATTGTTGCTAAAATAGATGTAGAGGTGACAGAGAGGTAGGTTTTTGGCTTGAACACCCACCGTTCGGTGGATGGTAGCACCATTGATCACCTGGGTGAAGATGAAGGGAAGAACCAGGGAGCCAGGAAATTACTCTGATGGTTTTTAAACTCCATTATCTTCTTAACATAAAAGGATTTCAACACTGTGTGTAACCTCTGAAAATTGTGAATTGATGGAAAATCTTGTTCTTTTCCTCAACATGAATGAAATGGTCCCAGTAACCTTAACATCACACTTATCCTTACTCTAGTCTCTCATTTATCTAAAACCTCTGATTATACAGAATTCGTTTAATCTCAAGCTATTTGACAGTGTTTTTCAAAGTATGTTTACAATAGACAATCTCTTTGATCAGATGGCTGCTGAACTCACTGGTGGAGTTTTAGGAGGTAACTGGGATCTAAGCAGTTTACTAAATGTTACTTAAGTAGCTTCACAAGATGACTGTGCCAGCCAAACATAGGAAATGCCTAAGCACTTATTCTTATGACACATTCCATGTTGTAACTTTCAAGGCTGTCACAAGTACATGCAGTTACAATGATAGCGCTCAGGCAGTGTTTCAGGGTCACACTTGGTGGAGGCGATGACCTCTCTAAGTGTTTGCTTGGGTCTAACTCTCCTGAAAGCCACTATAGTATTTGAGGTTTTATTGGTTTATTAGTTTTGATATAATTAAAGGTGACCTTAATTTCCTATTGACATTCTCCTTTTTCATTTGACAGACCTGAGTATTTCACTTAGCATATTCACAGAACAGGAGCCAATTTGGACAGAGAAATTATTCTTAAGAGAGAAAAGATAGGTTCTAACATCACTGGATGTGTCAGGACCATGCTGCTGTAAGTGTGGTATTTTGTGGCCCCCTTTTAGCAACTTGGTAGCTGCTAAAATAGTAGATACATAAAAAGTAACATTCATTTCTTTGAAGTTGAGCTCAATATGAATGTAATTATTATAATTAACTATTTACCTAAACATGGTTGATACCTCAATTTGAATCTGAGAGCCTAGGAAACAATTCATTCATCTGTCCATGAAACAGTTATTAAGCAACTACAGTGTGCCTGACACCATCTTAGAGCTGAATGGTTTGCTGGAGACTCCATGGGAATGAGCTACAAAGCTGCTTTTATGGGTTACGTTGTCACCCTCTGACGTGGTATGTTTCTGAGGGTCATGGAAGAGCTGTCTATTCACCTAAATCCTTGCATGCCTGAGACACTAAAATTTCAACTGTGCGGTTTTAGTCTAAAGGTCTGATTGGTGTTAAAATAAAAAATCTCTTGACAGAATAAAATTTTAATCAGTTAGCAGTTATTGTATTTCATTATTCATGAAGGATATGAGAACAGCCTTCAGTAGAACTAAGAAAAGGCATGCAGGCAGCAGCCTATTATTAAAAGAGGAAATGGAGTGGCGCTTTGGAAAATTCGTGAAGAAGTGTATCTGGGGTTGAACATGAAGTTCAGCTATGATAATGTTATCTAAAGTTATTCACAGTGCCTTCCAGGCATTTCCCCAGCATCAGGGAAGCCCCAAAGCATTCAGTTTAACACCTAGAAGTGATTGGAGAGAAGCAGCAGTATTATCACTTGGTCAGGGAACTAGTTTCATCCAAGTGGTTCTCAAATTGTGGCCCCCCCAGACCAGCAGCATCAATATCACCAAAAAACTTGTTAGAAATGCAAATTCTCAGGTCCCACCTAACTTACTGAATGAGACACATGGATCCCAATCATCTGTGTTTTAATAACCCAGGTAATTTTGGTGCACACAAAAGACTGAGAATCACTACCTATCCCATCTTTTAAAAACAAAAACTGAGATCAGCTTAATGTAAAAGCCAAACCTCCCTCTCATATGTCGGGAATCAACCCAAGATCCTAACACATTATGCCATGCTGAAACACGCATTATTAATCATATTTCAATCCAAAATAATTAATGCTGACTATGATCATCAGTAATGGAGTGCATTCATTCATCCTGTATCATTTTCCTCCTAGGAGGGACACTGGAAAGTTAAAAATTGCGAAGAAACACTTTTTTACCTTTGTAAGAAAACAGGCCTTGTCCTTTCTGACACTGAATCAGGCTGTCAAAAGGTAAGAGCTGTGAACACTGCAGGGACTTCATAACTAGAATGATTTATCCACCATCAAATTAAAGTGAATCTCTTTTTCCTGCCTTGGCTCCCTTTTTCCTCTTTCCCCTTTCTCCCTTCCTTCCTGCTTTCCTTCCCTCCTTTTTTTTCTGAATGGGCTATTGCAACAAATCAGACAATTATCAGCTAGGACCTCTCAAAGGATTTACAGCTCTGTGAAGGATTGTCTTAGTATCCTCTTCCACCCAAGACAGCTTTTCTTTAATCTTTACAAACAATGCTGTCCTGTGATGCCCTGTCTCACATGTGGCTTTCATTGTCTTCCAATGAAGACTATCAGAGTGAAAGCAAAAGCATTCCTTTAAGTCAGAGTGACCTTCTGCACTCACAGTTCTGCCTTCTTTTTCACTTTTCTTAAACTTGAATAATTGAATAAAATACAATAACAAAGAGAAATGTATGTCTGCAATATATTATTACAATATTATACATCACATTATATTATTAAAATATATTTACTATAAAATATAATATTCTTAAATGTTACAAATAGTTATTTATTAATAAATATCAGCATATTTATTAATATATAATAGAATGCATTTATTATTATTTATGTGTGCACTCAGTCGTGTCTGACTTTTTGCAATCCCACGAACTGTAGCTCCAGGCTCCTCTGTCCATGGAATTTTCCAGGCAAGAATACTGGAGTGGGTTGCCATTTCCTACTCAAGGGGATCTTCCAACCCAGGGCTCAAACCCATGTCTCTTGCGTCTCCTGCATTGGCAGGTGCGTTCTTTAACACTGTGCCACTTGGGAAGCCCCCCGTATATTATTTAGGAAAAAGATAAAAATATTTTTAAGTAATAAACTATTTTTGGTACTTGAACTATTTTCAGTACTTAAAAAAAAATAAAAACATACTTAATACTTTAGGTTTAAACTTTAAAGACAGAAAATAAATGTTCTGTTTTAAATTTCTTAAAGTACATTCAATATTCTGTAGTAAGGTACCAAAAATTTACCTATCAGTATCCTTAGCACACGTGTTCTCTCTTTGTGTGTCTCTCTGTATCTCTGTTTCTCTCTCACATGCACACACACCTAAAAATTCTGAATTTAACTATTCGAGATTTTTATTCTGTGAATCTCAAAATGTTCACAAATCTGGTTCTTATGCAGTTCTCTTCTAATTATTTTCTCTTCTAATCCAATTCCAATTAAATGATGAACCATCTCTCCAGAAATTGCATTTAATTCATTAATCAATGTATAAGTATATTAATCACTCTTCATACATTAGCTGAATGACATATGTGCCATAGCTGACATGTGACCAAACATTTGTCCTAATGACTACAATTCCTGAATTAGTTATAGCTGATCTCTAATCTCTATCTTGGAGAAGGAAATGGCAACCCACTCCAGTGTTCTTGCCTGGAGAATCCCAGGGACGGGGAGCCTGGTGGGCTGCCGTCTATGGGGTCACACAGAGTCGGACACGACTGAAGTGACTTAGCAGAGCAGAGCAATCTCTATCTGATTAGAAATATTGAAAAAAATCTGTTTTACAATGGCTTTCAAGGCAACTCAACTGTTTAATTTGTGTTGAAAGAGTAATTAACTTCTTACCTGGCAGAAACAGTTGATGTTCTGTTTAAACTTTCATACACTGCTTTCCTCTTTCTGACCAGCATTACCAATATTTAAGGATTCTGAGTTCAGAGCCAGTTTTTAAATTTTATGGCAAAATTTAATTAATTTCTTTATGCACCTACCTACAAATATAGATTTGAAAGTTCTTTTCTTTTAGCTAATTGCTTTAATGCAATTCTCTCAACAGTCTGCACATGCAAAATCCCTCATAAAATGTCTTGATAATTTCATAGCAGAAATTTAACGAGATTTTTATTCCCATCTGAGTTACTTTTAGGGAACTTGGTAATAAGAACAATTGTTTCAGTATTGTCAACATCATCATTTCATTTAAAATGAAATGCCACCTCATGGACAAAGGATATTCACAAATACAATCAATTATTCTTCCCACTTTCATTGTGTGGACAAAGGCTTGTGGCAAAGAGCCTTTGTTTTTCTGGTTATTATTATGCCACATTCCACCCCCCTCCCATTTTCTTAGAGCCTGTTCAGTTCTTGGTTGTGTTTTGGTTTGTTTATTTTTCTAAACAGCCTATGATCTAAAAACCACTAATGAGTAAGGAGGACTATGTCAGAAAGGTCAAATTGTCAGCCTTCTTCCTCCTGTCCTTCCAAATACCAAAGCAGCCTAACCTCCCTGCCCCCACTGGAGTGATCCATGGAGAGGCTCTGGCTGGCTGTCGCTGTCAATTACATGGAGAAGACTGAGAAGAGAAGTTAAGGGAATAAGTTCTGAGCACATCCTGGCCGGCTAGATGTGGCACTGCTGTGTGATCCATACCTCATTTAATAATGTTTTGAACTAAAATGGCTTATTTCTAAAATAAGATTTTTCCCTCATTTAATGCAACATCGAGACCTTTACCGAGTAGTATGGCAGAAATCATTTTATATATGGTTGATATCTGGCAAGCATTGGTGTGACACAAAATGAAGTGTATTTTAAAACTGGTGAATACATAAAAATAGATTGATAGAAGGGATGTGATTTTATAATATTGGAAGAAAAATAACTAAAATAGCTTGGTTGAAGTATAGAAGACTAATGAATCTGTCAGAGAAAGCAATAGCACCCCACTCCAGTACTCTTGCCTGGAAAATCCCATGGACGGAGAGGCCTGGTGGCTGCAGTCCATGGGGTCGCTAGGAGTCGGACACGACTGAGCGACTTCACTTTCACTTTTCACTTTCATGCATTGGAGAAGGAAATGGCAACCCACTCCAGTGTTCTTGCCTGGAGAATCCCAGGGACAGTGGAGCCTGGTGGGCTGCCGTCTGTGGGGTCGCACAGAGTTGGACACGACTGAAGCGACTTAACAGTAGCAGCAGCAGCAATGAATCTGTGTCTCCTGTATCATATGCTTTTAAAGAATAAGCCACCCTTCTTCACTCCCAGGACTGAGCCATACACATTTGTCATTTGACAAAGCTTGTTTGCTTTCTCTGTAAATGGGTTGATTTAGCCATTTGATTTAGGAATAATCTTCACCAAAAAAGTATTTTAGCCAGTATCTATTTGGAAGCTTGATGACCCAGTTAAGACCATCCTGGATTGCACCAAAATTAGATTCCAAACCAGCTTATCCATTAGTCTGACTTTATTTGAGTCCCTAATCTCAGTGAATCTCAGTAGGATAACATGAAATAAGCAATATGCAAGAAACTTGAAAAAAAATACAGTACACTCTTACCTAGATCATATGTCCTCTTTGCTCATACTGAGCTCCTGGCTCTATTCTAGGGTTTCTGCTGACAGTGTCTTCCTTTGATTCTCAGAACAACTCCATGGATACTATTATTATCCCTATATACAGAGGGGAAAACTGAGACATGGAGGGATTAAATAAGGCCACATGATAGTGGAACCAGAATTCAAATCTTTGCATTTTGTCCTCAAAGCCAACACTTCTGACTTTTGGCATGCTGCAGGAAATAATTACATGAAATCCTATAAGTCTGAACAGACTGTGTGTGCGCGCACATGTGTGTGTGTGTGTGTGTGTGTGTGTGTGTTTGAGAGAGTGATCTCGCGTAAACGTCCTTTTATTTCCATTTGGCATAAAGATTTTAAATCAGTTCATTAGGCTTTAAGATTAATTAAATAAATGTAAAAGTGGCTGTAGCTAATGGCCTTACCATTAGAAAGATATCAAAGACATCAAGACAAACATTCAAGTCTTAAGTTTTGAGTGGGTCAGAGAAAAAAGAGGTAAATGAGAGTACACTGAAAAATATTTTACTATTCAACTAAATCAGTTGTGTCTTTAATTTTCCTTTTCCTTGTTTAAGGGATGGGAGAGACATGGTAAATTCTGTTACAAAATTGACACCGTCCTTCGAAGCTTTGACCATGCCTCCAGTGGTTACTACTGTCCTCCTGCGCTTATAACCATTACAAGCAGGTAAAATTGAAATTTTCTATCAGAAACATACTGCTTTTTTGACATAAGGGCTCTTGGAATGATAAAATGTAACCACAATCAGTAACTTGTGAAAATCTAAAATGTACCATGCAATAGAATATTAAATTATTTAAATTATTGATTTAGATGAATTTAAACCATACAATGTTATTCTTAAATTGATTTTTGAGGAACAAATAGTAATAAATCTTTCCATGAAGATTTATTATCTAGCTATGCTAATATATTCAGTTGTATGTATATTTTATCTAAGTGCCTATAATAGGCAAGAAATATGTTATTTAAATATGAAGTATTTTTTACCATAATGTATGTATCATGTGGGTTTTTTTTTTTTAATAACAAAAGTAAGTAAAACTGTAGAGGATTTTCAAATGCTTCTCTATTGCTTCTCTGGTCTGTGTTTGTTTAGATTTCTCTGTGCACAGATGTCTTCTCCACACAGAGACACTATGCCCTTTTCACACTCCATACAATGTGCAACGTGCTGCAGATGAGTAGCAGGAGATAAAAGTACCAACATCAGAAGTGACCTCAGTGTCACTATCAATGCCAGGAGGACAGTGAGAGCTGGGACACTGACTCCTCCAGGCAGAAGATAGAAGCAAGGCAGAACTCTTCAGTGGTTCCACAGGAAACTATACCCACCGAGCTAGTTACTTGCTTTTCTCCCGAGGTCATTGCCTTTAAAAATATCCGTTGAAGACCAGGAAACAGAACAACTGATGCTCTGGTTTTATCTAGAGACCCTTCATATGCAGGTCTAAACTGTAGGAGGAATTCTAGGTGCTTTCTCTGTTCACCCCACATGGGAAGTCAACATTCAAAGCCATCAGTATTTCTTTTTTTTTTTTTTCTTAAATATTTATTTATTTATTTGACTGCACTGGGTCTTAGTTGCAGCATGTGGGATCTAGTTTCCTGATCAGCGATCAGATCCAGCCCCCCTGGATTGACAGCACAGTCTTAGCTACTGGACTACCAAAGAAGCCCTTTCTCCTCTCACCTCTTACCTTCTTTCCCAGTCTTCCCTCCAAACAAATGCACAAGAGTGCAGACACACACACACACACACACACACACACAGGAACAGACTGACAGCATTTGGCAAAATATATCGCCTGATGAAACATTTGGTACTCAGGAGACCCTTTTATGGGGTACAGCACCACCCCTGATGTATCTCAGTGTTGTTTTTAGTTCTGCTTTTCTCCTTCCCAGAATAGCTACCAAGGCAGAAGGAAGTCTTTATCCTTAGCCTTGTTCAGTCCACTCACAAGTTTATGAGACAGCCTTGGGCCGAAAGTCCTCCAGCCAGTAAGTCAGCACTGGGCTTTATTCAGGAGCTTGACCAACGAAGTTATGCTCTTTCAATAATTATGTTTTTCACTGAAGAAAAAGGTCTAATTATTTCACCTCTTTTTATATCTTATTCTTCCATTTTTGTATCTATCACACACCTGGCACTGTGTTAATTACTTTTCATATGTTATCTGACCATGCAAAAAGTCAACAGTCAAGAGTTTATTAGAAAATTACTTATTGACGATCCATATTGTGGGAGGCATCATATTAAACACCAGCATGCTATACAAAAAAATAAGTAAAAATAAAAGGCACCACTTGCAGGCCAGCAGCTAAAGAGTTTGAACATAGATGCCTGAAACAAGTGAAGAAAGTGAAGTAACGCAATAAATGGATAAACTCAAAGTGACATTACGGATAACTCACAGTGCCAAAGTAGCCCAAGTAAGGCAGAAATCTGTTAGAATTCAAACACTGCATTTCGAATTGAACCTTTTGGGGACCTCATGCAAAGGGCAGAAAGTGTCTGCGAAAAAAACATACTCTGTTTCATTTCCTCCAAATCTGGATACAGGGGTATGTTGTGAATACTATAAATTTTTTCTCTGATAAACTATTCAATAGCCAAAGCTAATCTATAGTCCAACCCTAGAGCAGATCCAGATTCAGATGCATTTGTTTCCATCCCCTCCTTGACCTCTTAGTTCCCTCAGGTGACCTTTCGCTGGCATGCTACTCAGTCACCAGTCAACCCCCCGATGTACTACATGTTAATTCCAATGAGCCAGCCCTCCCAGGTAGCTTACGTGCATGCACACTGCCCTGCAAACATGTCTATATCCAAAGCAGTGACTCCAACATGGGACATGGGAGTTGAGGAGAGCGAGGGTCTCACGCTCTTGATTTTTATTCACTCAGTTCAATTCAGTTCAGTCCCTCAGTTGTGTCCGACTCTTTGCGACCCCATGAATTGCAGCACACCAGGCCTCCCTGTCCCTCACCAACTCCCAGAGTTCACTCAGACTCACATCCATCCAGTCAGTGATGCTATCCAGCCATCTCATCCTCTGTCGTCCCCTTCTCCTCCTGCCCACAATCCCTCCCAGCATCAGAGTCTTTTCCAATGAGTCAACTCTTCGCATGAGGTGGCCAAAGTACTGGAGTTTCAGCTTTAGCATCATTCCTTCCAAAGAAATCCCAGGGCTGATTCACTCAGACCTTATCAGTTAAGAAATGAAGATCCACACCACACCGTTCTTTAGTGTTGTTGCCCTGAGTCTTCGTGGCTAGTGGGCTTTCTCTAGCTGCAGAGAGCTGGGGTTACTCTCTAGCTGCGGTGTGCTCTCGGGCTCTAGAGCCCTGGCTCAGTAGTTGTGATGCACGGGCTTAGTTGCCCTGTGGCGTGTAGGATATTCCCGGATCAGGGATCAAACTTTGTGTCTCCTGCACTGGAACACAGATTCTTATCCACTGAACTACCAGGGAAGTCCACCATACTGTTCTCTGAATAACAATACACTTTTGAATATTTTTCAACAGCATGTTTTGTCTGAGAAGGTTGGGCAGTAGATGGACTGTCTCCTCCGAGTATCCACTAGCAGCCTGGGTAATCATTTTCTTCCATTACTGATTTCCTGTTTGAGTTAAGACACTCCTGTCACTCACTGGTACCCAAGCTTGTAGTTGCTAATTGATTTTCCACTCTTCTGCACAATTGAGTGACAGATTTGATGGGCACAATTAGAACCACCTGCTACAAATTACGTATTTCTTTTGTTATCAGGCGACTGCTCCTGGTTTAGGACTTTTAACACTTTGTAGAATAGAGAGGGGAATAAAAATGAATCCTTACTGCTGAATAACAGAATTTTATTTGCTTGCTGTTACAAAAATTTCTGAGGCCTGGCCACTTTGCTTTCAGAGAGACCACATATGCAAAACTTGAGTTCTAAAGTTACCTTGGATAATTGTCTGCTGCTTGTGCTGCTGCTAAGTCACTTCAGTCGTGTCTGACTCTATGTGACCCCATAGATGGCGGCCCACCAGGCTCCCCCGTCCCTGGGGTTCTCCAGGCAAGAACACTGGAGTGGGTTGCCATTTCCTTCTCCAATGCATGAAAGTGAAAAGTGAAAGGGAAGTTGCTCAGTCGTGTCCGACTCTTGGCGACCCCATGGACTGCAGCCCACCAGGCTCCTCCGTCCATGGGATTTTCCAGGCAAGAGTACTGGAGTGGGGTGCCATTGCCTTCTCCAGGATAATTGTCTAAATGCATATATATCTAAATGCATATATATCTATACCTTGAATCCATCAGCCATGGAATATTTGTACAAAATAATCCAAAACACATTCGATTTTGACAGTTTTTCCCAAAGTGAGAAATGATGCAATATCTCATTTTCTCCTAAATTTAAATATGCATTATTTGCAAGCATTTTTACAGTCCTGCAATATTCTTGCAACCACAATATCCTCCAAACACTTTTACAGTTAACTTTTGTGTGTGGCAAAATATACATAATATAAAGCTTTATCAATTTAACCATTTTAAGTGTATGGTTCAGTGGCATTAAGTACATTTATTTTATTACACAATCATCACCACCGTCCAGCTCCAGAATATTTTTCATCTTCCCAAACTGAAATTTTGTATTCACTAAACACTAACTCCCCATTTCCCCTATCCCCAGCCTTTAGCAACCACCATTCTACTTTCTGTCTCTATGAAGTTGGCTGCTCTAGTTACCTCATAACTGGAACCACACAGTGGTTGTCCAGTTGTGCCTGGTTTATTTCACTTAGCCTAATGTCCCCTGTTGTTGTTTAGTTGCTAAGCTGTGGCTGACTTAGTAACCCCATGGACTGTAGCCCACCAGGCTCCTCTGTCCATAGGATTTCCCAGACAAAGGTAGGAGTGGGTTGACATTTCCTTCTCCAGGGCATCTTCTCAACTCAGGGATCGAACCCACATCTTCTGCATTGCAGGAAGATTCTTAACCACTGAGCCACCAGGGAAATCCATAATGGCTTCTAGGTTGCTCCATATTATAGCATGTGTCAGAATTTTTTTCTTTTTGAAAGCTGAAAAACATTCCATAGTATGTATATTCTACATTTTGTTTGCCCATCCAACCACTGGTAGAAAAAAGATGCTTCTATTTTTGACTACTGTCAACAACGCTGCTGTGAATATGGATGTCCAAGTGTCACGTAACTCCCTGCTTTCAATAACTTTGGGTTATACACCCAGAAGTGGAACTTCTGGATCATATACTAATTCTATGTTTAAGTTTTTGAGGAATACCCATACTGTTTTCCATGGGAGCTTCATTTTACATTCCCACCAGCAATGCACAAGAATTCCAGTTCCTCTACATCCTGACAAAAGCTTGTTATTTTCTGTTTTTACATAATAGTCATCCTAATGAGTGTGATGGGACCAGATGCCATGATCTTCATTTTTTGAATGTTGAGCTTTAAGCCAACTTTTTCACTCTCCTCTTTCACTCTCATCAAGAGGCTTTTTAGTTCCTCTTCACTTTCCGCCATAATGAGTGTGAAGTAGTATCTCATTGTGGTTTTGATTTGCATTTTCCTAATGATTAGTGATGCTAAGCATCTTTTCATGTGCTTATTGACAGTTTATATCTCCTTTGGAGAACCATCTATTCAAGTCTTTTATTCATTTTTGAGTTAGAGTGTTTGTTTTCTGTCCTTGATTTGTAGTTCTTTATATACTCTGGATATTAATTGCTTATCAGATACATAATTTGCAAATACTTTCTCCTATTTGTGGGTTGCCATTTATTCTGTTGAATTGTCCTTTCATGCGTAAAAGTTTAAATTTTTACTAAGTCCAATTTATTCTTTCTTATTTAGTGGCCTGTGCTTTTAAGTGTTTTATCCAAGAAATTACTACTATACTCAATGTCATGAAAAAATTTCCCCTATGCTTTCTTCTAAGAATTTTAGTTTTAGCTCATATGTTTAGGTCTTTGATCCACTATGTAAATGGTGTAGGCTAAGAGTCCAGCTACATTATTTTGTAGGTGGATACCCACTTTTCCTAACATTGTTATTGAAAAGACTGTCCTTTCCTCAATGAATGGTCTTGGCAACCTTGTGAAAAATCATTTGACCATACATGCAATGGTTTATTTCTAGATTCTCTATTCTGTTCCATTGCTCTGTATGTCTGTCTTTATGCCAGTATCACACTGTTTTGATTACTGTATTTTTAGTAAGTTTTGAAATCAAGAAGTATAAGGTCTTCAACTTTGTTCTTCTTTTTCATGTTTGTTTTTGCTCTTTGAAGAGATTGTGTTTGAGATTCTATATGAATTTTAAGATGGATTTTCTATTTCTGTAAAGATAATCAGAATTTTTGACAGGGATTGCATTCAATCTGTAGGTCACCTTGGATAGAATGGCCATTTTAACAATAAGTCTTCCAAACCATGAAGATGGAATGTCTTTCCATTTATTTGTGTCTTCTTTAATTTTGTCATTTTCAGTGTACAAGTCTTTTGCCTCCTTAGTCAAGTTCATTCCCAAGTGTTTTATTATTTTTGATGCTATTATAAATGGAATTGTTCTCCTTTTCATTTTTTCACTGTTAGTATCAATAAATAAAAATGCAACTGATTTTTGTGTGTTGACTTTTTATCCTGCAATTTGTTGAATTCATTGGTTAATTCTAACAGTTTTCTTTTTGGTAGAGTGCAGTTCAATTTCTTTTAAAAAACACATTTTGGTGACTATTTTTAAAATTACACAATAGAAACATTCTCATTGCATTTTTAAATTAAAATTTAATGTTTAGCACCATGAACAACAGATTCTTCTCAAGGTGATGGAAATTCAAGATATACCTTTTTTTTTCATATTTACATTGGAAATAAACATTTGATTTCTTGCCTTTTTAAGGGGTTGATGCTGAAATTTTGTTCTGATTTTAAGAAGTATTTGCCTACAAAACTTGATTTTATAATTAAGTATATACATAAGCAAAATATTTTATCATTGTCTTTCTAAAGAATAACAATTTTTACTTTACTGAATACTCTAAAGATAACTAGTTCAAAAATATATAAAAATATGTAAATGTGGTTATTTTTTCTTAAATAATAATATTTGAGTTAACCTCAGTGATACCTGATAAAAAGTCCAAATATTATGAATCCTTGGAATATTCTCAAATGAAGAATTCTAAAAGAAAGGGCCAGAAAAGACTTTAAAGGGTCGTCCACACTATTACCTAAAGCTAGAGTTTTCACAACCCTGTGTTTGAAACCAAATAGTGAGTGATAAAGAATGTAAAATGATCTCTGTTTCTTTATCAGTTGGAAACAGATACTCAAGAGACTGCATGCTATTTTTCAGGGTTAATTTCTTAGAGTAGATGGTTTAGAAAAAAGATATAGTTGCTGAATTTCCCTATTAACAATCCCATTTTCTAAATTGGACCAGAAAACTAGATTCCTGTTTTTATCTGAAGGTTATGGTGGCTCAGATGGTGAAGAATCTACCTGCAATGCAGGAGACCCAGCTTCGATCCCTGGGTCACTTATGGTTCTTCCACAGCCTTATCTGGCCCCAGTCTTAGCACCATGGATTCTGGAAGCGGAGATAAAGACAGAGGCTCGGCCGATAAATGGAGCCTCTTTGGACCAAGATCCTTCCAGAAGTCCGATTCAGGAGGTTTTGCCATCTAAGCCTACAAAGGAGCCCAGAAGCCTTCTCCAATGGAAGTGATGCACACACAAGCCACCCAAAGGGTCAAGGAGCCAGCAACTTTCAAGCCGCCCAAGTTGGATATCCCAGTGATAGAAGGGACAAAACAGCTGCCATGCGCCCACAATCTCAAACCCCGGGACTTGAATGTTCTCACACCCACTGGCTTTCTGTTCTGGGGACTCTGCATCGAGGGTATCGAGCCCAGCTCCCTTTTACCTTGGCTCTTCCCTGGTGGCTCAGACAGTAAAAGCCTCTGCCTACAATGCAGGAGACCTGGGTTCCATCCCTGGGTCAGGAAGATCCCCTGTAGAAGTGAATGGCCACCCACTCCAGGACTCTTCCCTGGAAAATCCCATGGACGGAGGAGCCTGATAGGCTACAGTCCATGGGGTTGCAAAGAGTCGGACACGAATGAGCGACTTCACTTTCACTTTCATGGTGGCTCAGATGTTGAAGAATCTCCCTGCAGTACAGGAGACCCAGCTTCCACCTCTGGGTTGGGAAGATCCTCTGGAGAAGGGAAAGGCTTCCCAGTACTCTAGTACTCTTAACTGGATAATTCCATGGTTAGAGGAGCCTGGAGGGCTACAGTCCATGGGGTCACAAAGAGCCAGACACAACTGAGCAAATAACACTACTATAGGATTTAATATATGAGTATTATATGTAACTGCTTAAATGGTATATCTGCCAATTTAAAAATCAAGTTTGTATTGCTTTGTGCAATGACAAATTGTTGTAAAATAGCAAATCAGAGTAGACTGCTGCAGCTGCTGCTAAGTCACTTCAGTGGTGTCCGACTCTGTGCAACCCCATAGACGGCAGCCTACTAGGCTCCTCTGTCCCTGGGATTCTCCAGGCAAGAATACTGGAGTGGGTTGCCATTTCCTTCTCCAATCTAAATGAATCTAAAACAGGGGACAAAAGTAAAATGTTGTCATGAATAATGATACCAGAAGCCAAGCTCACAGACACCACTCTCTCTCTCTCCATTATCTGATAAATGCTGTAGTACAAGGTAATAGAAGAAGCAGCAATATTCTCTGGGTTTAGAACCAGCACAGTGACTAGTGGTCCTGACCATAGCCTCCATGGTGCAGAGCCCTGCTGGCCTCCTAGCATTGCAGTTTCAGGCACCATCTGGCGTGATAATAATGCTACTCTCCCTCAGAAGAGAAAAGGAAAAACATATGTTATGAGAGCATTAACTACTGAAAGTCTAGGAAAAATTGCAACAGCATCTAGACAGCATTTACTTTTATATACCTTCTTTTTGAAGCATATTTTTTATGTAAGTTTCTGCCACTGCAATCTGATTTTAAAAATAACTTTAATAATTTCAAGTGTATGCCTTTTAGATTACCAATACAGTAGCTGCATAAAATACTAAAGGATATGGTTTGCAAGATGAGTGTCATGGATGCTTGATATCACTGTTGCTGGTGATGCTTATAAGGCAGTTTAAAAGTTTGCTTCTCTGTGTTCTTTTCTCTTTCCCTTCCATTATTTCCCTTGAGACTCCTCTATTACTGAATGACCCCATCAACTTCTCTTAGCAAGTTAAAGATGCACCATAATGAAAAAAAACAAAAATTGGATGAAAAAGTCTAATTTGCTCTCTCCTTCGGTATACCTTTGGTAATTTCATCAGGCCTTTTCTCTCCCAATGAGTTGACAGGTCTGGCCAAAAGTTACCATTGTTTGAAAGGTGTTTTTTCAAAACAATATATATATTGAAAGTAAGTTTTTCAAGATAGTTTCCAACTTAGCTTAAAATTTCAATGCTGGTTAAATTTTAACCCATGTTTCTGTCAAGCATGTATACAAATTTCTAGATTCTGCTTTTGATGCCGTCATGGTGAGGAGGGAGCAGTGCCATCAGTCAGTGAACACTAATTCATTCAGCTGTTTGGGGAAATATAGTGGGTGTACTTCTCTGGATTAGTTCCTAGTGTTTTAAATTTATCTTCGGTGAATAAGCACATCTGAACACATTTGAATAAGCCAATGACTCCCTGCGCCTGTGCACAAACTGATTTGGGAGACATATAATTGCTACTCTAATTTCTGTTGCATTCTTACCAGGCAAGTGTGGTAAGTGGGTGCAAGTGAACTCTATCAGCAGATGCTCATTCGGAAAAGCAGAATATCCTTACTTCTCCCCCACCCCCGGAGGCAGCTCCCCACCACATGCACATTACAGCATGGTGTGTGCTGTGTGGCCTAATTACACCACAGGGCACAGGTTGCACCAAGAAATGCATTGCTAGCATTCCGGCCTTTACAAGCTACACTCTGAAGCTGGAACTGGACTCTGTTCCTTGAAAGAACTGACCACCAACTTTGAGGATCAGATTCTCCTCACTCATATATTTCTGGGAATTGCACTTATGTTTGGCATTTATTAGCAATGTTCAGGGTCTTTGAGTATTTTTCTGTCCCATAGTCTAAAGAATTCGTGAAAAATGCTTACTGTGGTGCCATTCTGTGCACCTCATTATGTTTTAATGACATTTTTTATTGCCCAGAAACTTACTATAATAATTTCCTTTTCCCCTTTTAAGGTTTGAACAGGCTTTTATTACCAGTTTGATCAGTAGTGTGGTAAAAACGAAGGACACTTATTTTTGGATCGCTCTTCAAGATCAAAATAATACAGGAGAATACACTTGGAAGACGGCAGGGCAGCAGTTGGAGCCAGTGAAGTACACACACTGGAACACACGTCAGCCCCGTGAGTAGAGGGCACCGTCACCCCACTTCGCCCTCCTGTTTTCTTTACCCCCAGATTCCATCCACCTTGTGGTCCACCTCCTTTGAGTCTTCCTTAGTGTTTTTGTAAGGCATAAATCAACTAAAACAATTACCACAGGTTCTCAGGGGGTGATATATGGCTGATCGTTTTTAGAAGTATAATCCATATGAGTCATTTGACAAGTTCAAGGTATAAATTCATTGCTCAAGATCACACATGCCTTTATTAGCAGAAGTCCAGTTTCTCCCTCCTAAAATCTCTTCCCCATCCGCCCTCATTGTCTAAGAATCCTAGGGGCTTAATCAATCCAGAAAAGTCTATTATACTTCAAAACAGAGTGAATGGGCATGTTTGAGCACATCTAATATGTTCACAGTTAATGCCAGGTGACTTGTTGTGAAATGTTAGTTAGGTAACATTCTGGCTAGTCCATCTCCTCCATGGATTTCTGTGGTACCTTAGCTGGGATTTCAGTTACAGGTCTATTAATTCTTCATTTTCTTATGCTCAGCTCTGGATCCCAAAGTACGAAACTCTGCCAGAGAATCTAATGGTTTCAGCCACAGTCTACACTAGAATCAGCCCCACAGACCAAGCTTTTAGGTCATTGTGTTAATCTTAGGCCAACAGCCTAGATCCAACACATCTGTATCTCACTCTGAGCCGTTTGGATGCCTTGCTCCCTTTCTTGCCTGTGGATCTCCAACAAGCCTACCCCAGACAATAGGCAACAGGTTACCTTCAAATGTGTATCTGGAGGAAATGAGTTAGAGGCATCAAGCTCTTCCCTGAGGAAAGATAACTATTATTATAATATTATAATAATTACTCAGTTCAGTGCAGTTCAGTTCAGTCACTCAGTGGTGTCCAACTCTTTGTGACCCCATGAATCGCAGCACGCCAGGCCTCCCTGTCCATCACCAACTCCCGGAGTTCACCCAAACTCACATCCATCGAGTAGGTGATGCCATCCAGCCATCTCATCCTCTGTCGTCCCCTTCTCCTCCTGCCCTCAATCCCTCCCAGCGTCAGAGTCTTTTCCAGTGAGACAACTCTTCGTATGAGGTGGCCAAGAACTGGAGTTTCAGCTTTAGCATCATTCCTGCCAAAGAGCACCAGGACTGATCTCCTTTAGAATGGACTGCTGGGCTCTCCTTGCAGTCCAAGGGACTTTCAAGAGTCTTCTCCAACACCACAGTTCAAAAACATCAATTCTTTGGCACTCAGCTTTCTTCACAGTCCAACTCTCACATCCATACATGACCACTGGAAAAACCACAGCCTTGACTAGATGGACCTTTGTTGGCAAAGTAATGTCTCTGCTTTTCAATATGCTATATAGGTTGGTTGTAACTTTTCTTCCAAGGAGTAAGCGTCTTTTAATTTCATGGCTGCAATCACCATCTGCAGTGATTTTGGAGCCCCCCAAAATAAAGTCTGACACTGTTTCCACTGTTTCCCCATCTATTTCCCATGAAGTGATGGGACCAGATGCCATCATCTTTGTTTTCTGAATGTTGAGCTTTAAGCCAACTCTTTCACTCTCCTCTTTTACTTTCATCAAGAGGCTTTTTAGTTCCTCTTCACTTTCTGCCATAATGGTGGTATCATCTGCATATCTGAGG
>NW_011495014.1:9234675-9235458 GCF_000754665.1 Bison bison bison
GCATATCTGAGGTTATTGGTATTTCTCCCAGCAATCTTGATTCCAGCTTGTGATTCTTCCAGCCCAGCATTTCTCATGATGTACTCTGCATATAAGTTAAATAAGCACGGTGACAATATTCAGCCTTGATGTACTCCTTTTCCTATTTGGAACCAGTCTGTTGTTCCATGTCCGCTTCTAACTGTTGCTTCCTGACCTGCATACAGGTTTCTCAAGAGGCAGGTCAGGTGGTCTGGTATTCCCATCTCTTTCAGAATTTCCCACAGTTTATTGTGATCCACACAGTCAAAGGCTTTGGCATAGTCAATAAAGCAGAAATAGATGTTTTTCTGGAACTCTCTTGCTTTTTCGATGATCCAGTGGATGTTGGCAATTTGATCTCTGGTTTCTCTGCCTTTTCTAAAACCAGCAGGAACATCTGGAATTTCACAGTTCACATATTGCTGAAGACTAGCTTGGAGAATTCTAAGCATTACTTTACTAGCGTGAGATGAATGCAATTGTGTGGTAGTTTGAGCATTCTTTGGCATTGTCTTTCTTTGGGATTGGAGTGAAAACTGACCTTTTCCTGTGGCCACTGCTGAGTTTTCCAAATTTGCTGGCATACTGAGTGCAGCACTTTCACAGCATCATCTTTCAGGATTTGAAATAGCTCAACTGGAATTCCATCACCTCCACTAGCTTTGTTTGTAGTGATGCTTTCTAAGGCCCACTTGACTTCACATTCCAGGATGTCTGGCTCTAGGTCAGTGATCACACCATTGTGATTATCTGGGTTGTGAA
>NW_011495014.1:9235558-9235926 GCF_000754665.1 Bison bison bison
TAGGTCCATACCATTTCTGTCCTTTATCGAGCCCATCGTTGCATGAAATGTTCCCTTGGTATCTCTAATTTTCTTGAAGAGATCTCTAGTTTTTCCCATTCTGTTATTTTCCTCTATTTCTTTGCATTGAACGCTGAGGAAGGCTTTCTTATCTCTCCTTGCTATTCTTTGGGACTTTGCATTCAGATGCTTATCTTTCCTTTTCTCGTTTACTTTTCGCTTCTCTTCTTTTCACAGCTATTTGTAAGGCCTCCCCAGACAGCCATTTTGCTTTTTTACATTTCTTTTCCATGGGGATGGTCTTGATCCCTGTCTCCTGTACAGTGTCATGAACCTCCATCCATAGTTCATCAGGCACTCTATCAGCT